>NW_023603184.1:46883125-46907179 GCF_014898055.3 Talpa occidentalis
AAGACTGACCATGCTCCTTACATGTGGTGTTAGAGGGCAGAGCCAGAAGCAGGTGCAGTGGCCTGGTCTCTGCGAAGGGCTACAGAGGTCTGGAGGTCTTTGGAGGTCTATTGAATCTGCTGAATCCTGCAGAGGTCATTTTCTTAATGCTACTTCTTTCAAGGCTGGCTGCTGAGTGACTCAGGTTGGCTTCTGCTCTGCCTTCCATCCTTTTCAGGGTCTCCCACCCTACAAGCCTGATTGGATCCTTTTCCACCCTAAGCAATTGATTGGTGCCATTAAGCACCGATCTGTTCACTGAATTTTGATCCACATAATGAGCTCAACCCGTGACTGAGAACTGGAGAGCTCAAACTTGATTGGCTCATTCTTGATCCTGATGCCAGATACAAAAAGGAAAAAACCCTGATGCCTGCCAAGACCCATCTGCACTGAGTTCAGGGCAGACTCAGGGTTAGTGGGCTCTGGGAGCCACAGCTGTTGCTGGAGGCCAGAGGCTCTTTGTCCTTGGTGTTTTCACCAAGGGGCCAAGTGTAACAATGCAGTGGGAGGGTGGGGTGGGCTGCAGCAGCACTGAATGTGGATTCCAGCTGCTGCAGGGTGGGTTCTGGGAGTGCCTACCATGTTGGCCTGGTACTCCACAGGCCGGCCTATTGCTCCAGGGAGCTGTGGCACTGGAGCTGCTCCAGTGACTTCAAATCAGGACCCATGGGTCTTGGGGTTATGTCTGCTGACAGAGCCCCAGGGCTGGCTTGCTCTGGGGTGAGGAAAGTTTGCCCATGCTGCCACAGTGGGCTGCAGCCCAAGGGAGGGCAGAGGTGACCACTGCCATGGCTGCTGCCAGCTGCTTTTAGAATCACCGGGGTGCTGGCAGCTGGAGCCACAGCCGGGCTGCTGTCACTGGGGCGGCAGGCAGTGAAGCCGTCACCCCCACCCATGCCCTGCTGCTTTCAGGACTGCCTGTGCTGGCCTGCAGCCTGCTCACAGGGGGAGGGGATGGGAATACAGTTATCATGCCCCACCACTCAGCAGTGGGGGATAATGGCTATGCTCAGCGACTTGTGTCACAGGGGCTGGTTTCAGGAGGACATCAGGAGTAAATAGGGTAACGATGTGCTGACCTGATAACTTTTTTTTTAGAACAATGTCATTAATTAGAATATAGAGAATCGATTAGAGACTGGTAGAGCAGTCATTGCAGAAATACAAAAAATAATGGATGAAGTTCCAAATTCAAGCAAGGTATTGTAAAGTGTAGTGGGCAGAATCAAGAAATATCTAGAATAAACAGGATTAGATTACAGTATTTGTCAGATACAGGAAATGGAGGACACACTGAAACTAGTAATTTGAGGCATGTGTTAGTAAAGTAACTATTTACAGAGTGAAGGCAGACTCTTGCATATTATGAGGAGATTGATGTGGTGGGAAGTTATTTTCACCCTTAGGCTTAAATAGCTAAAGGAGTGAGTAGTTACCAGACCTAGTAAGAAATAAGTCTATAGAAAAGCTGACAGGATCTGGGACCTTTGGTCAAATGTGACAGCGCCCAGTGTTGGAGTACAGGTAGAACAAGAGGTATCACTGATGCAGAGGACAATCTCTACAAGAAGGGGAAGTTCCATGTTCCCTGTCCCACCTGACGAAGAGTGGAACTGAGGGGGAGAAGACATAGAAGAAGATTTGGAGGGGCCTGGAGCCCTGGAGTCTCAGTGCTATCTCCACTGTGATCTGAGTTCAATCCCCACCTAAGGAGGTGACCCACATGGCGAGGCAGACCTCTCCTGTCTCACCCGCTGCTCCCCTCAGCAGTGTATTTCAGTCAAACCACCTGTTCTGCTCCCCACTCTGTCTCTGGTGAATCCTCCCACCCTCCACACCTCTGGTCTACACCCCAGTTCTTCTACTCAAAAAAAAAAAAAAGACTTGGAGGAAACAATGGAGCAGAGACATGTAAGAAAGAAGGATGTGTTTGTTTCTTAGCTTTGGACTTGTCTCAGGGATGTGGGGGACATGGAGGGAGACATGTGGAGCGGAGATATGTAGAGACCTTGGAAAAGACATAAGCGAGAGACCTGTGGGGAAGCTGACAACAGCAGTTGATACTTTGACTTGTACTTTGATTTTGCTCCTTTTGTCCCAGACTTGCCTGGTCCCTCGCCTCTTTCCTGTGGTTCCTGGATAGAAGGTGTTTTATACCTCAGGGCAAGCTTTTAGGCCTCAGCAACTTGCTTTGGGCCATATCTGTTTGGCTGGGCATTTACTCACAAGGGGGTGGATAACTGGGTATTTAATTGGAGAACTTTTATTCCCTTCCCCTCCCCTCCCTTCCCCCCTTCCTGTGCACACTGATCCTATTGAAGTCTTTACTCACTAAGAAAATGTTTTGTCTTAATGAGGTAGAAGGCAGAACCCACTTAGAATGCACATGTTTGGACGTCCTGGGGTGCCCTTCATTCTGCACACTAACATAACTACTCCTACCTCATTTTCTTCCTTCATATTGATGTCTGTCTTCCTGCAGCTTCATGTTTGCTGAATGGAAGCCTACTGATTTCTTCTGTAAATTTAGGGGCAAAGAGCAGGGACAATGAGAAGAAACTGATCTAGAGAGGGCTCTGGAAGGTGCCATGACACACGGAATGCAGGGGATCAGAACGGGAGTCAGGATGCCTTCTGAAAACTAACGCAGGAATCAGGGTAAATGGTGATCCCATTTGTTGCTATAGGGAAGTACAGAGCAGGTTGGGTTATTATGATCATATTTTTGGAAAAGGGAATCTTAGAGTATCATTTTTTTATTTAAATATTTTATTTAATATAATTCTTACATCTTTTTTCATCTTTGCACAATGTATGCATTTTCATTTTGGTTATATTCCCCATACAATCACACCCCCTCCTTATTTTGACTCTACTCCTTCCTTTCCCTGCCCCTCCCTCCCCTCCTCCCTAGTGTGTCTCTGGTTTATAGTTGCTTGTTGATTTTGATTTTTACTTTGTGTTGATTAGTCTTTTTCCTGGTCTTTTATTTAGGTTTTCTAAATTCCTGCTATGAGTGAGACCATCCGGTATTTTTCTTTTTCTTTCTGACTTATTTCGCTGAGCATGATCCCTTCCAGCTCCATCCATGTTGCTGCAAATTGCATGAGTTTATCTTTTTTGAATGCTGAGTAATATTCCATGGTATATATGTACCACATCTTCTTGATCCAGTCATCTATTTTTGGGCATTTGGGTTGTTTCCAAAGCTTAGCTATTGTAAATAGTGCTGCTATAAACATAGGGGTGCAGGTGCTCTTTGGAACTGATGTTTCTGTGTCCTTTGGGTAGATACCTAGGAGTGGAATTGCTGGATCATATGGAAGCTCCATGTTTAGTAGGTCCAGAAATCTCCACACAGCTCTCCATAGTGGTTGGACCAGTTTGCACTCCCACCAGCAGTGCAGGAGAGTTCCTTTATCTCCATAACCTCGCCAACATTTGTTGTTGCTAGTTTTTTAATATGTGCCATTCTCACTGGTGTGAGATGGTATCTCATTGTAGTTTTGATTGTGCATTTCTCTGATTACGAGTGATGTTAAACATTTTTTCATATGCCTGTTGGCCATTTGCATTTCTTCTTCAGAGAAGTTTCTTTTAGCTCTTCTGCCCATTTTTTGACTGGATTATTTTCTTTGTTTTTGTTAGAATATCATTTTGGGGATGCTAAGTTTTACTTGCCTGGGGACTTTCATTTAGTCATTTAACTGAAGACTGTTTTTTTAGGGGTAACAGTCCATCTTCTTGGGGAGCCCCAGACAGGCAGCTTTTCACACGTTAGGTAGTAGTGGTGACTCTGAACTTTGCAGGTCAATAAAGTAGTCTAAACTGTTTACTGTGTTTAAATAAAGCTAGAGGTAGTCAAACATGTATCTATAAAAAACCATTAAAGTAAAACCACATTTTCTTGCTTAAATAACACCAATTTAACATACCTCTATTGAGCTGAAGTAGTATAATGAAGTGGAAAAAGCTAGGTTTGAAGTTAGACACAGGTAGGCTATGTGCTCTGTAATTTACTTATTGTGAATCCTTGGACAAGTAATATAATTGCTCTGAATCTCAGTTCACTCTTTTTTATACGGAAATATCTTACTATTTATCAAAAATCCCTAACATAGTTCTTGAAATGCAGTAGGCAGACAATGGAGGTAGCACAATATTAAAACACCCACTTAATACATATATATGTATACACACGCACACATATGTATATATATATTGCATTAGAAATAATTTTTAGACTTGGAAATCAGTTCAGTGATTATATATAATAAAATGTTGGCTGAGGAATTAATATTTAGTCTCTCTGATTATTACATGCTTACAAACATTTTTGTGTGACCTTGTCAAGCCCTGACAGTTCATTTCTCATAAAAATTGGGAGACAAGTAGATTAGCTTTTTTGTTAATTAAATTTTCACCGCAAAATAATTACATTCAGGCCAAATGTGATCCAACTATCAAACGGAATAAGTGTTGTGCAGAAGTAACATTTTTCTCTCTCAAACTCAGTTTGTTAAAGTGACAATTTTTATTGGCATTTCCATAAATTGGGTGTTTAGGGATATGCTGCTTTCAACTCTATCATTAACTTGTCTAGTAGCATGAGACATAAATGTTGTTGGGATTAATTCTTCTAGATGACATAGGTGTAAGTGAACCAGGGTTCTGTTTCTGCTTCAGTGTCATCAACAAGCACTCGAATTTATTAGGCTTCACACAACTGGTGTGTTTTATTACATCCTGAGTTGGCACTTTATTTATTTTTAAATTTATTTATTTTTATACAAGAACTGGGGTACAGGCCAGAGGCATGGGAGAGGATTCACCAGAGACAGAGTGGGGAGCAGAACAGGCAGACGGACGGAAGACACTGGTGAGGGGAGCAGCGGGCAAGACAGGAGAGGTCTGCTGCACCATGTGGGTAGCTCCCTGGCTGACTGGGAATCAAACCTGCACTGCAGAGGCTGTAGACAGTTTCACAGCACTGCACTCAACCCACTGCGCCACTGGGGAGGGCCCCTGAGTTGGCACTTTAATATATGGTCTACACTGTATTAAATTAGTCATATAGTTTTACATTCAATGTATACTTTTTTTTTTTGAGTTGATGGTTTTTTTTATTTAAATATTTTATTTTATATAATTCTTACATCTTTTTTCATCTTTGCACAATGTATGCATTTTTGTTTTGGTTATATTCCCCATACAGTTGCACCCCCCCTTATTTGACTCTAGTCCTTCCTTTCCCCACCCCACCCCTTCCTCCCCCCCACCCCGCCCCCAGTGTGTCTCTGGTTTATAGTTGCTTGTTGATTTTGGTTTTTACTTTGTTCAATGTATACTCTTAAAGTAACATGCATGTGACTTCTAAATGAGATTATTTGGGAACATTAAAATAAACAAGTAGTGTTCTAACAGAAGCTTTTATTAATTTGCCTTCAAGAATAGAAACAGTAAAAAAGTGATTATAAGGTAAATGGAAATTTCTTATAAACTATACTTGGTCTAGGAGACTCAGGATGGAACTTCTGCTCGGTTGGGTCCCACTAAAACTAGCAATGGACAGCTGCAACTAAGGCAAATTTCCCATCCCTTGTCCTCCTGGGAGAACTTGTGGTCACGCCTCAGGGACATCTCTGCTTCTACCTGTGCATCTCGTCTCAGCTCTGTTTCTCTTATTTTCATCTCACTGAATGTGGCCAACAGAGGCCTGTTCTTACCTTTACCCACATTTCATACCAACCTTTAGCCATAGCTGGCCCTCCCACTTTAATTTCCTTTTATAACTGATAATGCTTCAGTGTGTCTGGGTTGAATTCTCAGTTTCATTAACTACTGATCTGAGTTTTTTGAATCATATTTCACAAGTCTCAGGTAACTCACTGGCCAGTGGCTGACTGGTGTTGGATCCTCGCCTGCTACTCTATTGCCAGAGAAGTGGTAGTGTATAGTCTGATGCTTGCCCAGCAGGTATTATGGATGGAACATGTAATGTAACGACGGACATTTATTATAGAGGTAGTATCAAATAGAAAAATATTATGGAAATACATGATTCCAAAAGGTATTGTGATTCAGCTTTAGTTATCTTCTAGAAAACAAAGAGCAAAAGAAACTATTGATAATATGCACAAGTTCTGATATGTAGAAAGTCACCTTGAAGCAATGACAGCCTCCATTCTACAGCCAGGCAAGCTATTTCAGAAATCACGAGACAGAAGTGTTCAAGTTAAGGAGCTGGAATTGTATAGCAGAGAGTGAAAACAAGGAAAAAGGAGCAAAGGAGAAATCAGGTTGATATACATAGGCTGAGGTATAATTAGTTGTATCGACGACACTACTCAAAATACGCTGTTGGTATTTTGTCTGGTTTTTTTTTTTTTTTTTTTACTGCATCAGCCTTCCTTGTTGTTGTTGAGTATATGAGGATCAGAACTGGGTCTGAACAAAGGGTCCCGATCATAGAGTCTGCTCTTTCTTAGAGACGCAGATGCAAGAACATAATAACCTGAGGAATTATTGTGGATTTTGTGTTTTTTGGGGGCAGCGTGTATATTGGGTCTAAATGGGCCCATCCTGGGTAGATGAATTTTGGATGACAAAGCTGTCAGACCAAAGGTAGCATAATCATACCTTGTGAATATGTCTTTTCATCCCTTTGTACTTATTAGAAACACCATCATTTCTTCTCTTATACATTCCAACTATATTATTCCATCTTTAATATCTTTTATGAGCTATGAATTTATTTACTATTGATATTGAACCTACCTTGTGGATTCTACAGATGCATACATCCTGTGTAAACTTAACACTTCTAAAGGGTTTTATCCATCTCATTTATTTTCCTTATCTTATAGAGAAGAACTCAATACTCTCAAATAATACAGCAGACGTGGCTTGTAATTTTTATGGTCCATGTGCTGATATGAAATCTTCCATGAATGTTATCTCATTTAACACCTTTCACAGTCCTTAGGGGTAAGTACCACTGTTAAAGAGGAAGCTGAACCTAAGTGAATTTCTGTCATTTGTCTGAAACTCACACGGGCGGTAAGAGGCAGTGCTGGAATTCATGAGTTCCGTTCTTCATGTGGTTGACCTATTTGAGTTTCAAGAGGCTTCTGATACAATGTTGAGGATTCTCCTAATTATGGCCCTTGTTGTACATTGACAATATCTGCTTACAAATGTCTTTGCTTTGAAAATATCTGTTCAAGGACTGAGGTATACCTCAGCGTCCGTGATGCTTGGCACAGGGTTTCACATGGAATAGATTTCAATGAATATGAATACAACACCTCCTTCTCAAGGAATCACCGGGTGTTGGCTACCATCTGATTTTCATCTTTCCCTCGCCCCTACCTTAATTCCTTTCTTTCTTGCCTTCCCTCCTGCTCTTCCTTCTTTCTTTCTTTCCAAGGAATCTTAACATTTGTTAGATGATCTTGGTATTTTCTGTCAGGGATTAGTTCAAATATCTTCCTTCCTCTTTTATTACCCTCTCCTTCTGCTCTCCGTCTTTGTGTTCCAACTGCTCAACATTTGTAGATACGAGTGATCTCTAGGTGATGTTCAGTTCTAAGGCATTATAACCTTTCTTTTCAGTAGTACAGGTTGTGGGAAATAGTTTTTCTTAATGAGGTAGAACATCTCAGTTGCTAGTCTAGAAAAGATATTAAGGAAGTTTGTTCATGTAGCTTGTTAGCTTCTTAATTTTCACTGTACAGGAAAGTCACAGTTTCCAGAAACACAAAAATGTGTCACCTTAGTAGACATTACTTACATTTTTCTGATTTAACATTTAATGAGTCTCAGACATTGTAAAAGTTGTGGAACTTACAATTCTTATGTCTCCAGTGTTGGGAATAATCTACATGGAGCTAGAGGGTAGCAAAAGGTCATAAAAGTGTGGGTCAGTTACCACCTGGCAGAGAGTAAAGATTTTCTGTTTTATAATTTTCAAACATAAACTGGCAAAATTAGTTTTGGGATGAAAATATTTGTAGAAGATACTGAAAAGCAAGATTTCATCCTTCATTTTTTCGGGCAAGCAGTCTGAGAACAGAGAAGGTAAAGAGCAAGTTCAAAGTCATGCAGTAGTTTACTAAGATTCCTTCCCACCCTCTATTGATATTCATTATCAGTCACCAACAAACACAGTGAATCCTGCTCTGCATCACTCACAATGAACAACAGAAAGTCCCAATCTCTCCCTCAAGTCACCTAACCGATCTCAAATTTCATTATATTTCCATCCAGTTGAAACTGCCCTCCTTTGAGCCTCACAGTCCTGTAAGTGTGCATGTTTGTACACTAATTTACTCCTGTTCTTCCATACCTTCTTCCTCAACTCACTCTTCCCCCTGCTTCCTTATTCCCCCTTATTTCCCAGAATATTTATTAAGTCATTCATGTATTTAAGGCACTGGGAGAGATACTTGCAAGACAATGGAACTGAGAATTTCCATTCTTCAGGGGCTCAAACTCTAAATGGAGAGATGTATGTCTAGCAAAAAGTGATAATGCAATATGGTATCTTGGTTTACATTTATTTTATTTTATTTTTTTAAGATTTATTTATTTATTTATACAAGCACTGGGTACAGTCAGAAGTGCGGGAGGGTGAGAGAATTCACCAGAGCCAGAGCAGGGAACAGAGCGGGCAGACTGATGAAATACACTCCTGAGGGGAGCAGAGGGCAGCAGGAGAGGTCTGCGCACCATGTGGGACCCTCGCCTGGTGGCCGGGGATCGAACTGGTGCTGCAGAGGTTGTGGGCAGCTTCACAGCCCAGCACTCAACTGCTGCGCCACCAGGGGAGGCCATTGGTTTATATTTAATAGTATGTATCTCCTCTATCTAGCCTATGGTAATAGCCGGAATGCCTTTTTTGGGGGAGAGGGGAGAATCAGTCTTTACAAAATTTAAAATAAAAAAAAAAGAGGCTTCCTATGAAAATTTTCTGTGGGAGTTAGGAATGACTGTAAGAATGTGAAACTGATATCTCATACTCCAGGATTTATTGGTGTACATGAAATAAAAGAGTATAAAGTTGGAACAAAAATAGAACCTGGTTCCTAATCATCTTTGTATTTTCCAGAGTTCATTGTGTATACTGGATGTGCCACAAATATTTCTTGAATTAAGATTAAGTGTACTAAAATTCTTGCCCATTAGGTGAGATACTAGGTGTGATCTTTTTTGCAATCTTCAGTTTGCTGTTGCTTTCTTTTTCTGGGTTTTGTTCTTTTTTCTGTGACATAAAGTAGGTACCTGCCTTAACTATTAATTAATTTTACAGATGAAGGAATTGAGGCACAGAGAAATAAAGATCTATAACGCAAGCCACAATGCGATGAAGTTGAAGAAGTTTAGATTTCTAAACTTGGTTTAGATTTGGTTTTATAATGTAAACACTTGTTTATAATTTTTCCTAGCACAGTGTGGTAGGTAGAGTTTAGAATAGCCTTGATTATTTTGTAATAACATTAGTAAATTAACTAATCCTTCTGCATTTAGTTGGAATAGTAATATTTGATTTAAATTATTGTCTTAAGGATTAAGTCAAATAAATATCTTGTGCAAGGTCTGGTACTGAAGAAAACTGACATCTTTCCCCGACCCCTCACTTTTCAGAGATCCAGTATTCTAGAGAATGGGACCTTATAAGACATGTTTCCTAGAAAATGAACATTTTATACAAGGGTGGAATGCCTTGTCCACTTTATAGCACTTAGTGGGGAGTAAGTGATGAGGCAGCGGGGGTAATGTGCAGGGACTTTGGATCTGTAGATTTAGTGATCATATTTCAGAATTGGAAGAGGACCTCAGAGGTCATCTTACACAGGATTTGTTGACAGATCTTGGTATCAGAACATGAAGGTATTCCTGATAACTGTAAGAGTACTTCCTCAGTGATTTTCCTATGTCCTTAAAAAAATTACTTGAGAGTTGAGAATAACAGATGGTCCCAAACCTTAGTGTCCCTTTTTACAGTCATGCAGTGGATACTGGCGTGTATTTCTTCCCTTCCCCTTGTAGGTCTACGTATCTCAATGTGATCAGTTCTCCTTTTGGAAGCTCCCTCTCCCACCCCACTCTACCACTTACTCTGTTGCTTGGGGTTCTCCTTCTTTGGCTGTTTTTCTTCTCATTTACTTCTGAAGGTAATTCCACAGGCCCTTCTGACTTCTGGGAGTTTCTGACTACTATTGAATAAAAATAATGCTAAGCAACAAATGCAAGCAAAGGAACAAATTCTGAGAACCTTAGAAAGTTCTCAGTTTGGCTTTCAGACTGCATTCCTCCCTGACATGAAAGTTAGAAGTACTATTGCTTTTATTGTAAATAGTGGCGGCTACCAACTTCTCCTGCCCTCCAGACTCCACCTTTTAATGCCAACACATTGAATAAAGAAAGGAAGGGAGATAAGAACTGATGCCAGGAGACAGTATGATGGAGGGAAATGGATCAAATTTGTTATTTTGTTTCATGTTTATTTTTGGTATATAAATTCTCAAAATGAGTTTTTATATGCATACAAAAACAAACAAAACTGCATAACAATTATACTGAACTAAAGTAATAAAAATCTTAACATGACTCAGATCTTTCAATATAATAACCAATAAACAAGTTTTTAAAATTTTTTTCTTCTGGACTAAGTTTATTTATTTTAATATATTTATTTATATACCTATTTTTTACATCATTATTTATTTTTGTACAATGTTTGATTTCTCTTCTCAGGTGCAGTCCCCATAAAATTTCTGCCAAAAGTCACCCACGAACCATCACTAGAGTCTCTTGTTCTCTTCCCACCCTTGTTTTGACCCCTCTTCCTCCCTCTGCCCTGCTGAATGTCTCTGATTTATAGTTTGCCTGCTAGTTTTGTCTTTTTTTCCTGATCCCTTATCCAATAAACAATTTTAAACAGAGTATACTGGCAAGCAATTGCCGTGGCTTCATTTCCCATGTGACAACACGTAAGTTTGTTGCTAGGGGTGAATAACTACCAGGGATAGAGTTGCTCCATAGTTGGACCAACATCTCTAGACAGGAAGATCATGATGAAGTGAATAGAGATGAGACTAAATGCTACTATAATTTCAAATTAATGATGTGTATCAGGATGCATTTTCAATAGCTAGAAAGTTATGTGAAAATATGTCATTCCTATTGGTGATTACTGGTATTTTTCTGGTTTATTATTGATATTCATAGCTTCAAGAAATGCTAATTTTCAGTTAGAAACAAGAGAAAATAGTGTGCAATTATACTTTGGTTCATTCATTTCTTTATAGTTCTATTGTTGGTCTGTGGACCCCAAATTAAGACCTGTCCTAAGACTTTCTACTGACTGTTCTCCCTCTCTCTGTCTCTTTATAGGCCACAATCTTGCCCTCTGGGCTTTCCTCATTGTTACATAGTTTTGTCTAAGTATGTAAAATGTCAGGATAAATTAACAGGATCTGTAGGAAGAAGGAAGCATGAGCTGTCAATTTGACTTGAAGTTGTAAAATACAATGATAAAATTTGGCTTTCCTATCCTAGCCATTTGTTTTTTTTCTTTTTTAAAAACAATTACTTAGTGTGAGAGTAAAGAGGTAAAGAAAAGAAGATAGCAATTGCAGATGGAGCAGAAGGACCACATAGCTCATGGTAGCTTTCCAGATGAGCAGGAATATGCAGATTATAGGCATATGATAATCAAAAGACCCGGGGGTTCCTTCCTCAATCTCCTTATATTTCACTGTTATTTCCAAAGAACATTCTGATGATCCTAATTAGCTTTTCTGCCTTATGTGTTTGGATTTCAATTATGATTGTATGTGCATCAATTTATGAATCCAAGCGGGTGCCATGTCATCTCATGGATCATCTGATCCCTGTCACTGCAGCAATGACAGACAGGGGTGTCTCTTAGTGTCAGTGCTCCATGTGTTGTATTGTCTCTGAATTTTCTTGTGAGCCAAAAATGCTTCCATGTTACTCTAAATGAATGCATCTTAGATGGCTCAAATCCCTGCTTTCTTCGATTAACATGGACAAAAGAGTGCTCTCCAAATTACCAGACAAGTTATTTTAGTAATTTGTGTTTGTAAGAGTGTGGTGTCCTGAACAAAAGAGACAGAATTCTATTTTTTTGCATACAGAGTCTTCTCACTGTAGTGAAATACTGAACTCTGCTGTCTCATACCCCGTCTGTAGGGTATGACCTTGGCTTCCGTGCAGGTCCCAGCACTCTGATATTGAGCCACCAGTCTGCAGACCCCAGACACAGCAGGGCATTTTACCTTGGTGCTCCTGTACATGTTGTTTCTAGGGGTTAGAATTCACTCATCTTGCTGCTTTCTGATGATCTCAAGAATTTGCTCAAATTGCACCTCATTCAGTTAAACTTCTTCAGAAGCCTTTCACTAAACTCTCTGGGAACAATTAAGCATTTTTCTTCTATGTGTTCTCATGCTACTGTGTTTGCGGTTTGAATATTGATGGCGTGGTTGTTGGAGCACACGTTTATCGGAGATGTGCTCAGTCAAGGACTTGATCTGTAAGTGCTGATGAATAAGTCAGGCATGACATTCTCCATCACTTTTCTTCTTATTTACCAGTTTCTTACCATCAACTTAAATAAATGACACTGTCCTCTTTTTCTTAATCTCCCCTCAAGTCATTCACAAAAGCATTTATGTAATAAAGACTATATTTACATTGTATTTTTTACCTTGCATGAATGAAAACATGGAAAAATGAGTATGTTATAAAACTCAAGTTTAGACAGTTCCTCTCTTAAAAGTTCTTTTACCATGCTGCCACTAGGGATTGACTAAATTTCTCAGTAAAAGCCAATCTTTTGCCAGGCTAATTCTTCTCTTTGCTTCTTCAGGATACAATCACATCTTAATTTCTCATAATAGTTTTCCAGAACAATTTAATTTTCCATTTCCTTATTCAGTTTGAGGCATACATTCCAGAACTGGGGATTAATTGTATATGATTTATGCACATCATTCAAACTTTTAGAAAGCAGAAATATTTATATTCAGAATTCATTAAAATATTATTAAAATTAATATAACTATATATATTTATATATAACTATATAACTACATTTATGTATAACTACATAGCTGATATAACTATATATATTTTTATATAGCATTTATGGTTTTATAAAGGACTGTGACTATCTTTATTGAGAGCCAATATTAAAAGACTAACAGACTATAGTAATACAAAGTTAGCTTTGTTAGGCAGGACTAGGGCTTGCTAAAACCTGCCATATGTTTACTGAGTCAGAGTATAGGGTATTTTTATTTTTTTTTAAAGATTTATTTATTTATTTTTTAGAGATTTATTTATTTATTTATACAAGCACTGGGTACAGTCAGAAGTGCGGGAGGGTGAGAGAATTCACCAGAGCCAGAGCAGGGAGCAGAGCAGGCAGAAGGACCGAAGTACACTGCTGAGGGGAGCAGCGGGCGGCAGGAGAGGTCTGCGTGCCATGCGGGACCCTCCTCCGGTGGCCGGGGAGCAGCCAGGGATAGAACCGGCACTGCAGAGGCTGCGGGCAGCTTCGCAACCCAGTGCTCAACCTCTTCGCCACCGGGGAGGCCCAGTATAGGGTATTTTTAATAAAATGTTTTTGCAAACTTTTAAAGACGACCTATGTTATACATCTTACTTGCCATAAATCAACTTCTTCCTAGATCTCCCATTCTTTCTGATTTTATCATATGTTTCTGTGTTCTGTGCAAGTATTTAACTAACTTTTCATTATCTATTTAAATTCCTGCACCTCTGTTGAATTTTAGCTTGCTTAAAGATAGAGTTATTGGTAAAAAGATAAATTTATTTACTTATTTATTTTTGCAGTGGCTAAATATTTTTCCTGGCTCTTTGGAAGAGGACTTGTATTAGTTTGAATGGGATTTACCTCTATGTGATTAGTTTGATTTTTAAGTTCTTATAACTATTGTCCTTACTATTATTACATAGTACTAATAGAAAATTTTATATGTACTTATTGTAATCAAAATCCACATATTTTGCATTTTGTTTCATTTAGTTAAGATTTGATCTGCATTTTGAACAGTTTTAGTGAGAAATAATTCACATACAACATTTTCTAAGTTTAAGATGTATAATGTGATGGTTTTATACATTGCAAAATGATTATCACCATAGCATTTGCTAGTACACCCAACATGTCATCTAATAACCATTTATTTTGTGGAGAGAATGTTTAAGATCTACTCTCTTAGCAACTTATAATACAGTGTTACTAGCTTTGATGACCACTAGATTCCAGAACTTGTTAATCTTATATTTGGAAATTATATCCTTACTAATATCGCTGCATTTCTTCCACCAGTCTTTGGTAATCACCACTATACTCTGTTTCTCTGAGGTCAGCTCTTTTAGATTCCACACATAAATGATTTCGTACAATAATTGCCTTTCTCTGTTTGATTTATTTCACTTAGCATAATGCCCTCAAGATTCGCTCTAGTAGTCACAAATGGCATAATTTTATCCTTTCTTATAGTTGGATAATGTTCTATTGTTAATACATAATTTATATGATATTTATTCATGTATTGATGGATACTTAGGTTATTTCCACATCTTGGCTATAGTGAACAATACCGCAATGAACATAGGGGTGTAGCGATCTCTTTAAAATCTTATAAAACCTAACTCTCTTATGATTAAAACTTCATGAATTGATATCTGTGCATACTTTGCCATTTCCCCAGCATTTAGTAATTAAGTTGTTTATTTCCATTTTTTTCATCAGTGTAAGTGATTATGTGATTAACTTCTACTTGGATTTCCCTTTTTCCATATATTAAATTCCTAGAGATATAATTACTGGCTGTCAATAAAAGTTTTTAAGTTCTTGATTTCCAAAGTTTTCCAAAGACTTGAATCTGTATACAGTTCTACCAACTATATAGAATAATTATTTTATTGTTCATCAGTGAGAAATGTATGTGAAGTTATTTATGTTTTCAGTGTAAAGTCACTGAAAACACAAGTAATAGGAAGGATGTCGCCTCGCTGTTGTAACAAGGACCTCATTACATATTAGTATAATTGCATTTTATTACTAATATTTTACATATTTAGTTTTTCCTCTTTTGTGAATTGCTTAATTTGTGTTATTTGCTCATTTAATCTACTACAGTCTTGTGGTTTCTTATTTTATAAGACTGTTATATGTAATAAAGCTATTTTCCTTTGTAATTTTTCCTGCAAATATTTCCCACAGTTTTATACTCCTTTTAAAAATGTTATTGACTTTCAAGAAACCTTAAATCTGCATGTCACAAAATCTGTAGATCCTTTCTTTTGTGCTAGAAGTTAGAAGACTGAAGGCAAGTCATAAGCATCAGCTTTTTGATTTCACAATTATTTGAATTTATGCTTTCAGAGACACACTTCTTTCTGATTTAAGATGGTGGATCTGAGTGGATCTTACCCTTTTGTCTATATTTCAGAGCAGTAGCTTAAAAAATAAACAAAACTTAAAATTTATATTAAAATGCTAAGAAGCATATTACCTTCCCAAACAATGACAAAGATCCAAGATTATTTATACAACAATTGAAAAGGTCACAGTGGTTTACACACTATGCGGCTATATGCTTTTGGCAATAGTTAAGGAAACACAGTAAGATTATCCCTCTGGTTCCAAATCTTGCTCTTTTCCTCTGTACCTTTTGTTTTAATCATTAAAGAACTCCATTTCATTATCATTGGTATAGTAACATAGATTCAGGCACAGTTAAAATTGACTGACAGCCTGTGATGTTCTGTATACTCTTTTATGTCTTGGTGACATAAATAGATAACAGATTAATCCTTTACGTTTGGAGGGATTGCTTCATACGTTAGGGAAGGATGTGTTAACTCCTCTGAATCATCTCTTCCCCAATTTTCAGCAAAGAAAACCCATAGATGGAAATTGAATTTAAATAAACATAACAAAAAAAAAACCCTTTAACAAAATATTCAGAAAATCTTGATGCTAAGGGAAGAAACCCAAGAAATAAAAAATATTCAAAGATACGTCTTTGAACAGAGCAAAATCCACAAACTCTTGAAATTCAATGCTACTTTGGGGCCTGATGTATTGACATGTTATTGCTCTAATGCTCCTTATTTTTTAAAGATTTATTTATTTATGCATACAAGATCTGGGTTACAAACCAGAGGTGTGGGGTGTGAGAGGATTCACCACATACCAGAAAACTGAGTTAAGTGCCAATATAGCTTCTCAACTATTTTTCCTCTTAAATTGTGTTTTTATTTTATTTATTTATTTTTTTAGGTAACATTGGTTTATTACACTGTATCATTCAGGGATACAGGGTCACACCTTCTCACAATCTTCAATTTGTTATTAATATTAACTTCATTTCACAAGCCAACTCTTGGTTCTAACTCAGGTTCTCCTCAAGATTTCTAAATATTAGTAGGGCTATGGCCTCAGAGTCTGCTAAAAATTAGGGTTAGAATTTTGGACACTGATGTTGGGGAAAAGAGGAAGTAATGTAAAAGGGAAGTGGAAGGAATTATTTTGGATGTTTTCATTGGGTGGGACTTTGGGGTCCTTCACAGTATTCTCTGAGCACTGATATTTTTTCTATTTACCTTTTAACAAGGTCACTCTCTTAGTGATCTTCTGGATGCATAGAACCAGAACTTTTCAAAGTAGATCAAGAAAAAAAGAGAATAACAGAATAATTCAGGGAAAATTCATAAAACTCAGTGATAGAAACACAAATAAGGAGTTAAATGATTTCTAGTTTCTGCTTTTAATTATTTATCTTCCTGTTACCATGGTGGTATCCAGCTTTATTGACATGTAATTAACAAATAAAATTGTAATTTAAAGTATGCAATATGATGATTTGACATATGTATAAATTGTGAAAGGATTTTCCACATCAGGGAAACCCAAGAAACCTAAGAAATGAAAAAAAAATGCATATCAAAGTTGGCACAATGGAAATACACTTTCTAAATACATGTCTGTATGTGTAGCTGTATAAGTTCCAACCCTCCTAAAGTCTTTTAATAACAAATGGTAGCTGTATTAGGTAATGCCTATAAAGTGTGTTCTATATGTCAGATCTTCTAAGCACTTTAGAAATTTAAGCTCTTTAAACACAAGCCCGTGCTACAGGTATACTTAAGAGTGGATCTTAGAGTTGAGATGTTATATCACTTGTCCAAGGTCATACAGCTAGTAATACAGAATTGAGATTTAACTCAAATAGTCTGACTCTGGAGTCTATGGTCTCAGCTATCACACATTACTGACTCAAATGCTATTGGAGACTTTAGACCACGGCATGTACACCATGCCAGGTGTATCTGGCTTTATTGCTGTATATCAAAGAATAGGCTAGTTAATCAGGTACTAATATTGCATGGTTCACTGTGGAATTTCATAAAACTGACATTTAACATTAATGCAAATCAACTTGTCACACAGTCATTGTATTTGAGGTAGAAGATAAAAAATTGATTGTATAACTTTGCTGAATATCAATCATTCTTTTATTTACAGGAAATTGTTGACTTGGTATTATTCAACACATAGTCATAAAATATTTTTCAGATAAATTAACAGTAATAAATTACCAACCAGAGATTATTTGCATTTTACTTAGCATAGGAGGTGAAGGGATTAAAATAAATCCCTTGTAATGTATCATCTTGGTCTTCCTGTGTAATTTCAATGTAACCTTGGATACATATAATTTCAATGTAGAAGTACATCAAATTTAGAGAATATTTTTTATTTCTGAGTAAAAGTGTGTATCTACCAACCCCACTGTCTTTTAAGAGGTAATGTGATGGAATCTAAAGCAAGAGAACTTTAAACACAGTTAGATATTAATTAAAACTTTGAAAAATTTAAAAACTATCATAATTGACACCTCACTATGTGTGTGAACTAAGTGATAACAAAATTACATAAGTGTTAAAATATTCCATTTTAAATCAGTCAAACCAGGATTAAAGTTTTGACTATACCATATCTTATCTTTGTGATTTTGCTTTCTTTTCGTCATCTGGAAAATTTAGTATAATTGTAAAGATTAAATTAGAAAGTGATCTTTCCACTAGAGGAATAGCTATTAGCAAGTTATTTAGCCTACATTATTTGTAAAATGGAGTTATTAGCACTGAATTTTCTATGTGATTGTGAAGATTGAATGAAAAAAGGTAGGCAATGAGTCCAATTCTAATTAATTACAAAATAGTAGGTGCTAAAATATCTGATTTTCTTTTCTCCTATCCCATTATTAATGAAAGTCAAAGTTCCTAGTGACTGAGCATCTTTTGATAAAGTGTTTTATGAAGTATTTTAATTTATAGTATAGGGAGCAATTTATTTGAATGAGTGAGTTTTATAAGAATTCAAGGAAGTTGAACAGAAAAGAATTGGCCAATTTTGGAATTGATGTTAAATGAATCTAATACTAAAGCAACTTAGAATGTCTTTCCATTTGGCCTACTATAATAGGCCAATATTATAATATCCTGAAACTGATGGCCAATAGTATAATATCCTGAAACTGATATTTCAAGATGCCTAGATGAATTACAATCTATTTATTTTAAAGCTGCTTCTCCTCCTGTATACCCTACTGATACCACTACTGAGGAGCTGACTAGTTCCATAAATGAGTTGCTGAGAAATTGATTTATTTCCCAAGTACTGTAGTCTACTTTTCATTGAGTATGAGGTCACACACCAACATCCTATTAGCAGTTGACTAGGGATGTTAGTTTTAATTTTCTTCTACATTGAAGTAGAACTTCTAATGTAAAATTGCCAAAATTTAGGAAAGTGTTAAAAAATGTTGTTCATCCACAAATTATATGTGCTCAACCTTCTATAATGTAGTGATTCATCTATGACTGGATATTAGTTTCTCCTTAATTTTTGTTCTATTAAATAATGCTGTGCTAAATATAGTCTACAAGTTGGCTTTAAAAATTCCTTGGGAGAGCCTCCCCAGTGGTGCATCGGGTTGAGCGCAGCGCTGTGAAGCTGTCTGCAGTCTGCAGTGCGGGTTCAATTCCCGGCTGGCCAGGGAGATACCCACATGGCACGGCAGACCTCTCCTGCCTTGCCCGCTGCTCCCCTCAGCAGTGCTTTTGGTCTGTCTGCCTGTTCTGCTTCCCACTCTGTCTCTGGTGAATTCTCTTACCCTCCCGCATCTCTGGCCTGTACCCCAGCTCTTGTATAAATAAATAAATCTTAAAAAAATAAATATTATTTGGGAATAGAATCCTTTTAAGGATAGTTGGATCAAAATATATGAAAAACTTTACTATGATTCTTAGTACTTGTAACATATCTCCACAGAATATTTCGTGGGCAAAGAGAGAATGGAATGACGTCATCAAAAATTTAAAAATAAAAATGGTCAACCAAGAATATTATATACTTCCAGGCTTTCATTTAGCTATGATGGGGAAAGGAAGGTAGTCACAGATAAAGAAAAGCTGAAGGAGTTGGCAGAAACTATATCCCTATTCCAAAAAATATTGAAACTCTAGTACTGTACCCAAATAGAGAAACAGACATATAGAAATGAAAAAGGAAATAGATACAAACATAAAACTAACATAAAACTAAAAACAAAACAGCAGCAACAGACTTTTGCAAATCCATGCTCACTCTAAATGTTAATGGACTAAACTTACGTAGAAAAGACAGAGAATCTGATTTGATTAAGAAACAGTCTCCACCATTCTACTGTCTCCCACTGACACACTTGAACTCAAGTTAAAGAGATGGAAAACAAGCTTACAAGTGAATAGGACACAAAGGAAGGCAGGGGCAGATATACTTATATCAAACAAAACAGATTTGCAGTTCAAAAGCTTATCAAGAGACAGAGTTGGACACTACATAATGATTAAGGGAAGAATACATCGGGGCACAGAACACTGATCAACATATATTCACCAAGTGAAGGCACACCAAAGTATATTAGGCAACTACTATCAACTCAGAAGAAAAACAGACATTGGAAATACACATTTGTGGTGGGAAATTTCAATACTCCACTCTTACCCATGCTCATATCAATGAGACAAAAAGTGAATAAGGGCATAAGAGCTTTGCACAAGGAATTAGAGCATATAGGCCTAATAGAAGTCTATAATGTTCTGTATCCCCCCCAAATCAGGCAATGCACTTTTCTCAAGAGCATTTGGGGCGTTCTCCAGATTTGACCATATATTTGGCCACAAGATAAATGTCAAGAAATTCATGAAGATTGAAATCATACCAAGACCCTTCTGGGAACAAAGGCATAAAACTGGAATTCAACAACAAATAGAAAAGGGGGAAAATCTCTAATACATGGAAACTGAAAAACACCCTAACTGAAAGACCACTTGATCAATGAGAAAATCAAAGAAGAAATAAAGAAATATACCTTGAGACAAATGACAACGAGGGCACAACCATCCAGAACATATGGGAACAGAAAAAGCAGTATATGAGGGAAGTATATATTAATACAGGCCTATTCCAAGAAACAAGAAGGAGTCCAAATAAATAACCTTGCCTCTCCTTTTGAGAAACTAGAAAAAGAACAATAACAAAACAGTAGAAAGAAGGAAATAATAAAAATTAGAGGAACAAGCAAATGAAATAGAAATCAAAATGACAGTCCAAAAGATATGAAACCTAAAGATAACTTGCTGCAAAAATAAACAAACTTCTAGCTAGGCTCATTAAGAAAAAAAAGAGAGAAAGCTCAAGTAAATAGGACCAAAAAATGAAACAGAAGTCATAACAAACACTGCAGAAAATCAGAGGCTAATTAAAGATTGTCATAAACTTTAACAACCTAGATGAAGTAGAGAAAGATTCTTAGATTTTTTTATAAGACAAATAGGGAAGAAATAGAAAACCTGAAAAAATCGATCATAAGTAAGAAAATTGAAACAGTAATCAAAACTCTCCTCCAAACAAATCCAGGACCAGATGGCTTTACAAGCAAGGTCTACCAAACATTCAGAGACAAAACAATACCTACATAGCACAAACTCTTTCAACAAATTGAGAAGAATGAATACTTCCAAATGAATTTATTAGACTAACATTTTGCATAATTCAAACCAAAGAA
Source organism: Talpa occidentalis (assembly GCF_014898055.3). Classification (NCBI taxonomy): domain Eukaryota; kingdom Metazoa; phylum Chordata; class Mammalia; order Eulipotyphla; family Talpidae; genus Talpa; species Talpa occidentalis. The sequence goes on from NW_023603184.1 coordinate 46,904,350, forward strand.
AGACAAATAAAAGGTACAGAAAGAAATCTCCCTAATGAACATAGAGGGAAATGTTTCAATAAAGTTTTAGCAACTCTTATCAACAATTCATTAAAAGGATTATACATCACGACCAAATCAGATTTATACCAGAAGCACAAGGATGATTTAATATCCAAAAATCATCCATCTCATTCACTACAGTAACCTAAAAAAAAAAAATAACACCCTTATAATCATATAAATAGATGCCAAGAGAGAACTTGTTAAGATTCAGCATCATTTGTAATGGAAACCCTCAAAAAATTGGGGATAAATGGAATATATCTTATAAGACATATATAACAAATCCACAGCTAGAACAATACTTAATGGTGAAAAACTGGAAGTCTTTCCACAAAGATCTTATGCAAGACAAGGATTTCCATTCTCACCAAACATAGCTTGAGAAATCAGGTAAGAGAAAGACATAAAGATACCCAATTGGGAAAGAAATACTCATTATTTTCAGATGATATGATAATATACAGAGAGAACACTAAACGCTCCACTAAAAAACAAATAGAAACAATAAATCACTTCAGCATAGTGGTAGGCTACAAAATCAACACACAAAAAATCAGTTGCCTTCTTAAATGCAAACAATGAACTAGAAGAAAAAGAAAAAATTAAGAAAGCCATCTCATTTTACAATCACACCAATTTTTAAAAACTACCTAGAAAGGCCTAACAACAGAGGTGAAGGACCTATACTTGGAAAGCTATATAACATGTTAAAAAAATATAGAGAAGACACAAAGACATGGAAAGATATTCCCTGCTTATGGACTGGAAGGATCAATGTTATAAAAATGGCCATCTTACCCAAAAAATTAATGCAATCCCAGCAAAAATTTCAAATGGCATTCTTCAAAAAACAGAACAGATATTACTGAAATTCATACAGAACAACAAAAGACCTCAAATAGCCAAAGCTCTCCTGACAGAAAGGGGGAAAATGGTAGCTTATGCTTCCAGATATCAAACTATATTATAAAGCCATAATAATTAAAATAGCATGGCACTGGAATATAACAGACGCAGTCCAATAGAATTACAGGCCCAGAAATAAAGTCACACATTTGTGGACAGCTAATCTATGATAAAGGAGTTAAGAGTATACATTGGGGGCCTCCCCAGTGGTGCAGCGGGTTGAGCACAGTGCTGTGAGGCTGTCCGCAGCCTCTGTGGCACCAGTTTGATTCCTGGCTGGCCAGGGAGATTCCCACCAGTGTGGCAGACCTCTCCTGTCTCGCCTGCTGCTTCGGTCCTTCTGCTGTTCTGCTCCCTGCTCTGTCTCTGGTGGATTCTCTCACCCTCCATGCCTCTGGCTTGTACCCCAGCTCTTGTATAAAAAATAAATCTTAAAAAAAAAAAAGAATATATGTTGGAACAAGAAAAGTCTGTTCAATAAATGCTGCTGGGAAAACTGGACTTCCACCTATAAAAGAATGAAACTAACCACAATCTTACACCACACACAAAATTCAGCTCAAAATGGATGCAAGATTTGATTGTAATACCTGCATTATAAAATACATATCAGATACATATAGGCAAAAAACCCCAAAACGCAAACCAAAAACAAACAGGCAAAATACTCTATGACAAGCACTTTAGAGATGTCTGTGAGAATTGGTCTCTAGAAGGAAGGAAAATAAAAGAGAATATAAGCAATTGGGACTATATCAAACTAAAAGCTTGTGCACAGTGAGAGCTATAACCAAATGAAGAGACACCATACTGAATGGAGAGAAAATATTTGTACACCAGGCCTCTTGACATGGGACTTAATCAAAGATCTATGAAGAGCTTATCCAACTCAGCAAATAAACCCATCAAAATGAACAGGAGAGCTAAATAGGCACTTCTCCAAAAAAGATGCAGATGATCAACAGGCCCATGGAGAAATACACATCATCACTTATCAGAGAATGCAAATCGAAACCACAAGGAGAAAACACCTTACCTGTGAGAACAACATATTAACAACAATAACAAAACCAAACCAATAAGTGCTGCCAAGAGTGTGAAGAAAAAGGAACGTCTTGCACTTTTGGTGGGATGTAGGCTGGCCCAGCCTCTATGGAAAGCTGTGTGGAGTTTCCTCAAACACTAGTAGTGGTTCTGTCATATGACCCAGAAATTCCACCCCTAGATGTCTACCCAAAGAACACAAGAACACTAATTTGAAAGGAAATCTGCACTTCTATGTTTATTGCCACACTATTTAAAATAGGCAACATATGGAAGCAACCCAGTGAGTAGACACAAAGCTGTAGCATACATACACGGTGGAATTCTACTGAGTGTTCGAGAGAAGATAAATCATGCCATTGTGGCAGCCGGGCAGAGCTGGGAGGGATTATATTAAAAAACAGAAAAAAAAATACCAAAGGGTGTCATTTTAATGTGCAATATCAAGAAACCAAATAAAGGGTCAGGCAAAAAATAAAAGCAACCTTGAAATTTTATCATAGAATTGAGGCACCCAGACGGGGGAGTGTAGGTGGAGCGTTTAGAATGGGGCCAGGGGGGCGAGCACACGGAACTATAGCAGAGGACTATGGGTGATTGGTGGTGGAGGGCTGTGGTGTTCACACCTGAAGGAAAAATCCTATACTATCAAAATATTAACAAGGGTTTATAACAATGTTATTTCATTTAAAATAATGAATAAATAACACAGGGGGAAAAAGAATTTATGTTGCTTTATGGCAGTAGATAAAGATCTAACTTCAGGCCTCCCTGGTGGCCTGGGGGTTAAGTCTCAGCACCACCTCTATGGCCTGAGTTTGATCCCCAGCCAGGG
>NW_023603184.1:46907279-46929279 GCF_014898055.3 Talpa occidentalis
CAGTGTGCATTGGACTTAGAGATATGAGCTCACAAGTCATGTGACTCTACAGACAATCAGAAGTGTCAGTAAGCAGAGGCATGCCTAGTCATCAGTTGATTTAGGAGATTTCAGCTTTATTGGACATGGCAACATCCTCTCCTCAGATGTCCCTAGTGCACTGAGTTCCCAAGAAAATATGAACTCCATAATTATTTTTATCAGTAATATATTTTACCAGCTGTTTTAGTTTGGATAGGGCAACCACTCTGAGATTCTACATCTTCATTTGGAAGATGTGGCTGAGTCCTGCTCTGATTATCTCTCAGCATTATTGATTGTTCAAAGATACAATGTGGATAATTTTTACAAATTTTTTTTTAAAAAAGATTTATTTCTTTATGCATACAAGAGCTGGGGTCTGGGGCGGGGGGGGCAGTGAGAGGATTCACCAGAGACAGAGCAGGGAACAGAACAGGAGGATCTACTGAAATACATTGCTGAGGGGAGCAGCAGGTGAGCCTGGAGAGATCTGCTGTGCCTTCTTGGTTAGCTCCCTGGTCAATAACTTGTGCTGAAGTGACTGCAGATAACTTTATAGTGCTGAGACTTAATCCCTTGTGCCACCAGGGAGGCCCTATTTTTTACAAATTATCTTTAAATATAAGGAAGGTAAGACTAGAATAAGTTGTCATATTTACAGTTGATATCATCTACAACATTGACTAGAAAGACAGAAAAACTATTGATCATAATATTGACTATCATCTGATGCATACCTGCTGTTTAAGTGACCTCGATATTTACACTTTGATGCATTCATTGACTCTCTAATGAACATGTATCCACTATATGCCAAGTACCAAGAGATATACAAGTACAAATAATATATTATTAACCCCATTTTACAGTGGAAGAAACTGAGACTCAAAAAGGTAAAAGATTGCATTAGATTATTGCTGTGCATTCTTTTCATCAATGTACTCTTTTTCATTAATGAGGGGCCAATGAAGTTAGGACTGTGCATTCAGCATATAACCCATTTCCAGAAAAAAAAAGATGAGCAATTAATATTCGTGAAGTAAATAAATGAGTGAATAAGTGAATAAACAAGAATGTAGGTGACATTGAAGAAAGATATAAGAAACAAAAGAAATTTTGATAATTTAGAATTCCTTTTTTTATACATATTTATATATTACATTCCCAAATGACCACCAGCACCATGCACACAGTCACCCGTTGTCAAGGTGTGATTATTTGGAAGTTTAGGTATTATAAATTAACATAAGCTTACACACTGTTTTTTAAATAGCTCAAAAATTTTACATTGATATCTACATAGCTTGACTCTTATGTTTAATTCTATTGATGACTGATCAAAAGAAAAAAATGCTGAGTGGGTGCAAATTGCTAAGCTACTCAGCCACTCAGTTTGAATTGTTTGATTAAATTTTAATGAAGGAAACGTATTTTATCTTTGAAACTCAAATGGTTTGAAGCTCAGTGTCTGTCATCCATCATCCTTACCCACTTCTGTTGCAGACCTGTCATGTGAGTCTGTCTAGACCATCACTTAACTGCTCTTTTCCCTTATCTTTGATGTAAAGTTAGTGATACAAATCTTCCTTAGAGCCATTATGAGGAACTGCTTTAGAAAAATGGATGTTTAATTGTTATATTATATCCCCAGTCATTTAATCAAATCATTTCCTTCTTTTATTTTTCCTCAGCATCTTTCTTGAGTGATTGAGTGTCCCCTCCCTTTTTCATTTCTGTTACACACACACACACACACACACACACACACTCCATTTACCCATTTTCAGGTAACATACTAGTGTGTGAAAATTATTTAACACAATGAAATTCCTGAGCAAGGGACAACAAGCTGCTATTTATATTATAAATAAGAGACAGTCAAATCTTTCTACATTAGGCATATTTAAGAAATGCATTCTCAGGAACTAAAAAGAGTCTACTTCATCCAAAGACGGGCAATTCTTGTCTTTGTCTTTAGATGAAATGTAACAGAAATGAATATGGGAATCAAGCCAATTGCCTTCCTAGTCCTCTCCTTTGAGCCAAAAACCAAAAGTAATCAGTGGGCATTATGCTACCTATTTTCTACTCACAAAATGAAACAAATGTTCCAGTATAAAATTAAAAGGAGGCATTTGTTAACAGATGACTTCTCTTTTCTTTTATTGCACTCGGATTTGCCCTTGAGCATACACTTTTCAAGAAAAGGTCAAATTTAGATTCTTAGTAAGACCTTGTTAAGAGGTAACTTATTACACCTTTTAAATAAAATGTAAGTCCATTCATATACTATTCCTGGGCATCTTTTTAAGAAGTGGAAGGCTTAGGAGATTTGTTCTATTAAACTTGGTGTACAAGAGGGACATTTTTAAAAAGATTTTTTTCTCCATAACATCTTTAAGATTCCTTGATTTAACCTCAATGTAACTATCAACTAAACACCAAATACCGATTTTTAGTTTAAGTTCAGTATGTTTAAATCATTGAATAAATGAAAGAATGAATGAGTGTTCTAGCATGACATTCAGAATATTTTCTTCATCCAACTATTTTACTGGATACACTAACTTAGAAATGGGTACATACTCTACAAACCTGATTGAACTGCTTTTTTACTTAACCTGTTTGTTACCAGTCAAGTACCAAGTAACTCACTCCATTTTCAATACAGAATGTGCTCCAGATCTGAATGACAGCTGGAGAGCTTACTTAAACTTGGTTGGTCCATTTTATGATCATGGCACCAGATTTTAAAGGAAAAAGCCCGGCACCTACCAAAACCCAACGTGCACTGAGGTTAGGCATGTTTTGTTGGTCGGAGTTGGCCTAGGCAGGCACCACAGTTGCACTATACCTGGTGCCCTTCAGGGGGGCTGGGTGAGACACTGAAAGGGGGCAGGGTGTCTGCAGCAGTGCTGGGACAGTTTCCAGTGGCCGCAGGGTGGACTGCCGTTGGGAGCCCATCATGTTGGCCCAGCCAAGCCACAAACTTCTTCCCTGGGGCTTAAGGGAGCTATAGTACTGAGCTACCTCCACAAGGCCAAACTGTCCTCCTAGCAGCCCCAAACCAGGGACTCAGGCGCTAAGTGGTTGCCTCCACTGCCAGATCCTCAGTACTAGCTTGTCCTTGGACAGGGTGGCCACTGCTGCTGTAACCCCTGCTGCTGTAACCCCTGCAGCCACCTGGGTGGACTGGGGCTGCCTGCAAGCTGCATGCATGGGCAAGGCACTTGGCACAGAGTCAACAAAGCCCTCATGCCCCACTGCTCTGGATACAGGGCCACTGTAACACGAAGAGAAATAGTGTGGAAAATGTCTTACCTACATAAGAAACTCCACCATTGTCTTCTAGGGGAAGAATGTAAGATGTCCTAAAGTGGCATTTCAATGGGTCATGTCTAAATATGTATTCATGAGATTATGCTTCATTGCCGTTTGTGTGTATATGAATATATATATATATGTGTGTGTGTGTGTGTGTGTGTTTAAGCGAATATGATATTGACAAACATGAAAATCACATATTCACATATAAATTTACTGGTAGCACCCCGAAAACCCTCATCTGCATATCTTCTTATGTGCATCTGCTTTGTCATTTTAGTGGATAATCTTTTGGCCTCTTTCTAGGATGAGAGAGCAATATACCTTTAGCAGACATGCTATGCCGTGAACATTAAGTACTGTGATATGGCAGTGTTTGTGTAATAAGGTGTGGGCTATAAAATGTGCTGTGCTTTGCTAACAGAGATTCGTGCCCTGATCTTCCAAAGCAGTTGCTGCTTTCAACTCAGCTTTCATTTTTTTTTCTACTGTTGTCACTTATGCCATCTGGTAGATGTATCTTCTGGGAGAGAAGATCCATGGTTGCATAATTTGCTTGAGGTCAAAGCCAATATTCTAGAAGTTAGTTCATCAGTTATTGTGATGTGGCAGATATTAGAGAACTTTATAAACACATTGTTTTTTTGAAGTATATTCACAAAGGTTTGAAAGTGTTAGAATGTGGCAAGTCATGTTTATGCCTCAGTGAGAATTATTAACCTGCCAAAGAGGTTTTGTTTTGTTTTTGTCAGCTCTGCTTTCCCTTGTACGGCAGTGTCAGAAAGATATTTTAGGGAATCAAAGAAGTGAATGGAAAATACTTTTTGTTGCTTGAATCATAAAAATAAATTTTATTTCTACTACAAAATAAATATCTACTCCCTGATTCTGCCACTAAAAGGATAAGTAAAGAAAGAAAATTATTATACTTTAGTTTAAGTACCTTCTAAAAGAAATGTATACCTCTCTGTTGCACTCCAATTCAGCTTATTTACTTTATATTTCAGTTGTAGAAATATTCTAGGGTTGTTGCTGAAAATTAAATGTTTTACATTGTGTTCTTAAATCCTTAGTCAAATACAAGGTCTTTGGAGAGAATAATGATTTAGCAGAATTTCACTCTAATAGATGATGGAAGACTTTAAGAGGAATATAAAGGACATCTTAAACCTCATTTTCTGTAGTCTGAATGCTGCCTGTGATTAGGGAGTTAAAGGGAAATCACAGAGGTGAATTAGTCCTTCAGGCTTCTCTTAAGCCTATTCTAGCGCACTATTGATACAGCAGAAGGCTGAACAATTTTGTTTTTTATTCCTTCTTCAAAAGGTAAACTGCTCAATCTTTTGTTACTGGTAGGAGAGAAAATAAACAGCTAGCAGCAATTATTCACATCTGCTTTCTAAGGAATAACTAAGACAAAGCCTATAAAGTGTCTAGTGTAGTAATGAAAAGTAATGATAAATAAAACTCATTCATTCATTAATTTGGCAAATATGTATTGCATATTTACTCTGGTCCCTTAAGGAAAATTAACATAGTTCCTTCCCTGTGACCCCAATGTTTATAGCATAATGTGATAACTGGCAGCAGTGGCAAGGCTTGTGTGCTCCGGGAGCCACAAAGCAAACCTATCTGAATCCAATGGGGAGTCACATAAAATTGCCGTACAGACCATGCTTGAGATATGTTTAGATAAATATAGGGGGGCAGGAAGAGAAGGCATGGTGATGGAATGAAACCACACGGTTGGGCTTGGGAGGCTTAAGTAGAGCTGGACTGAAAGACTAGATGAGGTGAGAGGAAAGTTAGGGCAGATCATGAAGGGGTTTTGTAGACTGAGCAAAGAAGTGTAAATATTTTCCAAAAGTTCAGGAAATTCATGTGTTTGTTTTTTTGTAAGACAATTAACATCATAAAAGAAGAGAAATATGGGTCTTGGTCTCAAAATGCTCTGATAAAAATAACATGTTCAGAGTTTTATGAAATAAACTGGGTCAATAAAAGATAATATTTATGCTGAAGTGTGTGATATAAACTTTTCCACTCCAGCACAGGCATACCCTTGGCATAATTTTTTCAAATCGGTATTCCAGAAAGTTTTCATAATCTGTTGGAATTGGCAGAAGACATAAAAACCTCTAGCCACCCTGATCTATATCATTGCAAAATAAAGTCTATATAATCTCATTGAAAGTGATTAGTTTTAACCCGAAAGATCCCTTAGTTCCTCTTTATTCATTCTAAATCCACCCATCCTGTCATCTCACTCTCTTGATTGTTGGGACATCTGTGTTATGCACAAGGTAATAACAAACATGAACCAGAGACAATTTCTGACCTCATGCTCTTGAAGTTCAGGCTAAAAGATAAAGCAAACACAGATATACTCAAAATACAAGGTATGAAATGGAAAAAGTATGAAATTGTCTAAGGGGTAATGTAAAACCAGCCACTCTGGAGCTTTAGAAGAGGGAGCAGTTGATTCAATTATGAGGATTAGGGTGGTGAGAAATCAAGTGACATTTCCCAGAGCAATTATCAATTTATTTGGGACCCAAGTAAGCAGCATTAAAATATAAGGAAAAAGAAAGTGCTTTAGACTTACCATATACATGTATGTACATTTAAAGTATGGTGGGTGGTGGAGACGATTAGGTGGAACCTTGGTGGAAGACAGTGGTGGGAAATAAAGACTGAAAAGTAAAGTTTAGTCTTGTCCCAAAGTGTCATCAATTTTTTTAAAGATTTATTTATTTATGCATACAAGAACTGGGGTACAGGACAGAGGTGCTGGCGGTAAGAGGATCGTCGGAGATAGAATGGGGAGCAGAACAGGTGGATTGACTGAAATACACTGCTGAGGGGAGCAGAGGGCGAGACAGGTGAGGTCTGCTGCGCCATGTGGGTCAACTCCCTGGCTGGTCAAGTATTGAACTCATGCTGCAGAGGCTGGGGATAGTTTCATAATGCTGTGACTGAACCCCTTGCACCACCAGGGAGGCCCCAGATGTCATTAATTTTATGCTAAATAAATTGGACTTTATTTTGTACACATTAATGGAGCCCAGGAAAGTTGCTTTTTTTCCCTTTGATATTCATGTGCAACTTAACATATACTGACATTTAATGCCATGATAGACTGGGTAAGGTAGAGACATGACTTTTATTGAATACCTTTGTATGTGTCAAACAATATTGGATGCTTTTACACGTGAAAACATCATTCTTTCCAACAGTCTAACAATCATTATTTTAAAATGAGGAAACTAAGATCTAGAGGTTAAGGGACTAATGATAGCTCAAGGTCACACACTTAATAAGTCAGAAATCAAAGTCAGGTCTAACAGATTCAAAACTTGTTGTCTTTCACTGCATTAGTGTCTCATGATTCATCAAGTCACTCATTTCATAAACACACTTACCTCAAATGCTTATTTATGTGCCTGGTGCTGCTCTAGGAACTGAGAATCCATTGTAATGGTGAGCATGACAGAGGGGCCCTAGCTTCTAGAGTTTATACTCTAGTGAGACAGTCAGACAATAAATAAATAAGGAAAGTAAATTCAGATGGTAATAAATGATATGAAGAAAATCATAGGGTGATAAGATGAGAATGTGGGGTGTGGAGTACATTCTTTGTGGTTAAGGTTCTTGGTGGCTGAGAGAGGCTCCTTTGAGGTGGAAACACTTGAACCAACTTCTGAAGAGCAAGGATGTGAAAATCATGGGAAATCATGGTGGCAGGTATAAAAGCACCCACACAGCCCCAAAGTCAGAAATGAACTTGAAGTGTTGGAGGACATTAAAAGTGGATGTGATGGCAAGGGCCTAGTGAGGGAATACAGAGGTGAGAGATACAATGTCTAGTGAAGATACTGCAAGAGGAAGTCAAAGAACACCTGTTTACTAACTGGGTAATATTTTGCCTGGTATTCAGAAAACTTTCACATATGCCTCCAAAGAGTCACTGCAGAGATTAAAGAAGATAATTATGCCTTGTAAATACTCTTTATGTTCTTGTAATGATACACCTTATTTTCTTGTCAGTATCTTGATTTTCCTTAAGGAGGGAATTGTAAGGTCTGACATAGTGCCTGATACATAGAAAACTCAATGATAGCAGCTACTATCATTCTTCTTTCCCAGGACCCTAGTTTTTTTTTTTTTTTTAATTCTACTTCATTAACACCATCATATTTCTCAAATTTAAAAGGATCTAAAAAGAACTCTTAATGTATGTCTCCCAACCTGGTTTACCATGTTGTCTCTCTCCTACATGGCCTTGCTTCCCAGCTATGCATCATCTTTGCTTCTTCTCTTTCCCTCACACTTTCCAAACATCAGTAAGTCCTGTCAATTCTATCTCCTAATCATGTCTCCAGTCTTGCCATCTCCACTGCTACCAGCCTAGTTCATAACCATCAATTTCTGACATGGATTGCTAAAGTTGTCTCCCTGTTTTCTCCTTTGAAGCTCTCCAACATGGTTTGAAACAGTAACAAGTGGAAACTTATGCAAAGTCAGATCATACTCCTCCTGTTTTGAATGGTCATGACCCAAAACCTCGCGGTATCCTACTAGACCGCTGGACCACAGGTCCCCTGCCACTCTCTCTAACCTTCTCTCTCCCTTCCTTTCACTATTCCTCCAGAGCTATTCAGGTCTCATTGTAGTTCCCTAAACAAATCAAACTCTTCCTTTTTAGGACTCGACATATCTGTCCCTCTCTTTGTAACTCAATTCTTTTTTTTTTTTTAAGATTTTATTTATTTGTTTGTTTATTTGTTTATTTGGCCTAGACTATCTGGGGTGTAGCCTAGAGGTACAGGGGTTTAGAGCATTCACCAGAGACAGAGTGGGGAGCAGAACAAGAGGATTGACTGAAATACCCAGCTGAGGGAGCAGCAGGCGAGACAAATGAGGTCTACTGAGCTATGTGTGGGTCAGCTCCCAGGTCGGAATTGAACTCAGGTTAAAGTGGTGATAGTGCTGTGACTTAATCCCTAGGCCACAAGGGATGCCCCATTTGTAATTTTTTTAACTGACATACAACCTATCTTACATCCTATTCCTCTTCTCATCTCTAATCAAGGTCTTTTCTTACTTTCACTTAATATTTGTTCTTCAAGTTTTATCTTTTTTTTTTCTTTTCCTCTTCCAAGGAAACTTCCATATCAGCCACAAAATGCCAACTGGATCATGTTAATACAGCCTGTTAACTTGACCTTTACAATATTCACATGACTCTCAGTGAGTGATGCACCCCCCCCCAATCCATCCCCTGGTCCACACAAATCTGTACATTGACTCTTTAGTATCTCACTGTTTTCACCCACTTCTGTTTTCCCAGTCTATGACCATTCTCTTTGTTTCTCTTTCTTTCATATCCTTTCTGCATTATATTACTTATCCCTTTGAAAGACAAGCCCATTTGTTTTCAACTTTTCATGTGTGACAACCAAATCTGCTTTTGTTGTCAAAGATTACTAAGCATTTTGGGAGAAGCTACGTAATGATACTGACAACGTTCCACCTCAGTGCTGCTCAACAATCCCCTCCTGAGCCACCATGTCTCCTTTGCCTCATAGTTGTGATTCTAGTCCTTTGCTAGCTTAAGTCTTCTAATTTATTGCAGACTTTCCCTCAGATATTCTGACATCAACTTTATAAAGACTGTCATCAGTCAATTTCCTTCCCCTCTAGCTAAAAATGATGCTACACTCACTCCATCTTCATTGCTAGGAACTTGGTGGTTCTTACTCAGAAAGCTTACCCTCTTCTTACCCAAAGCTGAGTTATGCTATCTTGAAGGGAACTTTCACTTGTTCATTTTTTAAATAACTTTTACAAGAATACAGTGCATGCATTCTCTAGAATAAATATATATATATATGTTTTATAAGTATATAGGTATTTATAAAGAAAAATAAAGATCAATTTGCTCAAAATGAAAAAGAAAAAAGATCTATAATAAATGGATGAAATACAATTTTTCTATGCATCTGTATTGCAAAGTTAAACCAAAGTTTAAAACATATTATGCTACTTTAAACATGTAAAGATATGTTCATCTAATAATGCCATTGCAGCCCTTGGCATTGCTGTACCACATGTATTTACCCAGCACCTTTGGTAGAACTCACAGAAGTCTGGCCTTAGGGGTTTGTCTCCGTGTCCTGTCCTCTCTGTACCCTTTTCTACCTCCAAGGATTTCTGCCCTTGGTCCCACAAACATGCTTGAGTCCCTTTCCTGACAACCTCTAAATATTTCTTCTATTCTACCTCCTTTTTATCAAATGTTATCATATATCTCCCCTAGGGACAAAACTCCCTCAGAAAAGCAGTAATATACTTTTATTTTATCAGCTTTTCATTTCTGATGAGTAATGCAGCCTTTTATTTCCGTCTGTTTGTTGTAACTGCATCCTCTCTACTTTCCTTCTTCCCCATAAAACACTATCCTAAAAATAGTTATCAGTCCCCATATGCAGATATCCTGATGGCTCCTCTCTTGACCAGTTTCCAGAAAAATACAAGTGAAAAGGACAAACTGTGGGACATACTAAATTCCACTCGAAGAAAGTTGTAATTAAATAAGAACAGGCACCTCATATTCCTGGGCTCAGAACTTGAGTCAAAGATATATTGATTATTAGATAGAATGTTAAAAGAAAGAAAGAAGATTTGAAGGGAGAAATTGCAAGTACCACAGTTAGAAATGTCTGCATTACCATCAGGGGCCATTCACCTTTTGATATTGAGTATGTTATAGATGGTGGATGTGAAAAGACTGAACACCTTTCAATAGAAAATGTTAACACAAAAAGATATTTTTTATTCTCTGTGTCATTCCAGATTTACTGCCTAAAACAAAATTGCTTCCAGGATAATTTTGAGATTATTTACTAACTAGTGGACCTTTCTATCAAGTGACATTTTTTCTTCTGACACAGGGCCTAAAAGTTCTTATTTTATATGCTATTATATGTTTTAATCTTTGTAAGTATCTTTATTCTACCTACTTATAGTGTCCACTATTTTATTATACCTCTTGATTAAACGTCAAGTTGTACATTGGCAATTTTCAATTGAGGTATGTGTCAGAAATTCATAGATTAGAGGCTGAGATACAGTTATATATTTCAAAGCAACATACATATTATTTTGTAGCATAAATCATATTAAAAATTTAAAAAACACCTTTTCTGGAGCAGATGCACAGATGATTTAGTTGTGTATTGATAATTCTTGGCAGGCAGTGAAATGAACATATAGATTCTCCCGTTATGAAAGAAATTTATTAGAGAATATATAAAATTTCAACATCTGTACAATCAGGATATAAGTGTTAAAATATTGTTTGAGTCTCCCTTTATTTAGCTTTTATTTACTCAGCAATTTTCTTTTTTTTAAATTTATTTATTTATATAAGCACTGGGTACAGTCAGAAGTGCAGGAGGGTGAGAGAATTCACCATAACCAGAGTGGGGAGCAGAACAGGCAGAAAGACAAAATACACTGCTGAGGGGAGCAGCGGGCACAGCAGGAGAGGTCTGCATGCCATGTGGGACTCTCACTGGTGGCTGGGGATTGAACCAGCATTGCAGAGGCTGCGGGCAGCCTCGCAGCCTAGCACGCAAACACTGCACCACCAGGGGAGGACCTCAGCAATTTTCAATGCTGCCTACTTACCCCTATCCACACACTAAGTATTTCTAGCTAAATTATCTTTACCAAGAGAAATAGCAGGCAATAAAAGTATAGGTTAAAATCCTTTAAAAATATTTGCTAGATGAGTAAATAAAGGCATGACTGAAGGAATACATTTTCTGACTTCTATTCACCTTATTACCTTCATGCTCATAAGGATTCTTTTAACAATACTATTCATCAGGGATCTCCTTGGTGGTACAACGGGTTAAGCACAGCATAGTGGAGCTATATGCAGCCACTGCAGCACGAGTTCGAACCCTGGCTGGCCAGGAAGCTGCCCACATGGCACAGCAGACCTCTCCTGTCTTGCCCACTATTCCCCTCAACGGTGTATTTCAGTCAGTCTGCCTGTTCTGCTCCCCACTCTGTCTCTGGTGAATCCTCTCACCCCTCCACACCTCTGGCCTATACCCCAGTTCTTATATGCATAAATAAATAAATCTTAAAAAAAACCAATACTGTTTATCGAACCAAAGAGATGAACTGACATTGATTGATCGTCACCCATGTGCCTACATCTATGCTTAGCACTCTATTAGTATAGAAGTCATTTGTTTTCATCTTCTTAATAATTCTATGAAGTAGGTATCATTGCCTCCAATAATGATGAGGAAAATACTCATACTTAAGAAAATAATCCAATGTCAAATGATCCATTAGTGTTTAACTGTCCCTGCCTATCACAAAATTTTTGATTATCTTCATAATACTAATAGAGATGGTTTAGATCTTTTCCACATAGTTTTTTTTTAAAAGGTTTATTATTGGGCCTCCCCAGTTGCACAGCAGGTTGAGCGCTGCGCTGTGGAGCTGTCCGCAGCCTTGCAGCATGGGTTCAATTCCTGGCCGGGCAGGGAGAAACCCACATGGTGCAGCAGACCTCTCCTGTCTCGCCCGCTGCTCCCCTCAGCAGTATCTTTGATCCATCTGCATGTTCTGCTCCCAGCTCTGTCTCTTGTGAATTCTCTCACCCTCCTGTGTCTCTGACTATATCCCAGTTCTTGTGTAAATAAATAAATCTTTTTTTTAAAAAAAAGGTTTATTATTACTATCATTTTAATGATTTTTCAGCCATCACATTTCTTTTAACCCAGAAAAAGCAATGTGATATAATGGGGAACAAATGATGTTTGGAGCCTAAAAAGAAATCTGATGTGACTCTGAAATCCACTATCTACTTGCTTTTCTCATTAGATTAATACTTCTTGGCTTCAGAGTTTTTCATTTGCTTGTTTGCTTTTTGCTTTTGTATACAGAATGGAAAAATATTACCTACTGGCAGGAGACTATAAGAAATATAGGTCAGTGTTTAGCATAGAAAAAAATGCAATTAATGTTATTTCCCTTGAGAACATTTTATTATTTTTTTCAGAATTTATAACTTATAAAAAGAGTCTCTGTAGGGTAAGGTAAAAAATCAGGCTTTCTGCCCTCCCGCCAGCGGGATGGATGAGGGAACCCTGTGGTCCTGAGTGCATGCCTGATGGCGGCACCTGAAGTGGGTACACCTGCGCTAAGACTGTGCTTTTTAAGGGCGGCGTCACGGGACGCCAGTAGAAGCAGCAGAAGCCGAGAGAGAAACCGAAAGAGAAGAAGCCCGAAGCAGAAGCAGAAGCAGAAGCAGAGAATGCCAGAGAGCCCAGATAGAGTGAAGATTTGCTGGGGGTTGGGAGGACTGCCTGCCACGTACCTGCTGAACCCCAATAAAAGACCTGCCAAAACCACTGAAGACTCTGACTGCTCCTTTACCAGTCTGCATAGGATCAGAAAACCTGCACTGTGTCCTGTCCTGCCCCTACAGTCTCCCTCTGTAAGAGGCAGGAAGACCACAGTGCAGGTTTTCTGATCCCATGCAGACCGGGTAAAGGAGGAATCGGAGTCCTCAGTGGTTTTGCAGGTTTTTTTATTGGGATTACCAGGCATATGGCAGGCAGGGGTGCTGGGGGCTGGGAGGCCTGCCAGCCTTCACTCTATGTGGGCTCTCCGGCCTTCTCTGCTTCTCTCCCAGCTTCTGTTCGTTCTTGGCTTCTGCTGCTTCACGGCTTCTTCTGGCATCCCTGTGACGCCGCCCTTAAAAGCACAGTCTTAGCGCAGGTGTACCCACTTCAGGTACTCGCCATCAGGCATGCATTCAGGATCACAGGGTTCCCTCATCTATCCTGATGGCAGGAGGGCAGAAAAGCCTGATACCTTTTACCTTACCCTATAGCCTCCCTCTTAGATGACTTGAATTATTACTTCAGCTATTAAGTAGTAATTAATAATTTTCTTTCAGAAGCCAGTTTTCTTTCAATATTATCAATGGTTTTCATACTATAGTATTAAAATTTCATATATTTCCCCTCACATTTGTATAATAAAATTTTCCATTGACATTAAATATCACTGCAATTTTAGTGGTCCCAAAATATTCCCATATTCAGATAGACTTAATCATTTCTCTGTTGTTTGGATATTGGTATCCAGTTGTGAATACTCTGACAAAGCTGCAGATACATATCCCTGATTATTTCTTTAGTATAAATTCCTAGAATTGAATTACCAGATTAAAAGGAATTCTAAAATAGAAATAACTTTTAAAAAGAAATTCATTGTCAATAGATCATTACATAAAAGCAACTGATTATGATATTGCTACTTTTTATTATAATCCTCTTTTGAGGGTAATTTTCATTTGGAGAATAAACTTAATGAAAGAGGAGTTTTTCTGGGAACATGGTGTTTCTAATATTTGTAAACACCAATTAAATGGTAACATGACTTTCTTTTTTTACGGATTATTTTTCTGAGAGCAGGCATAGTATCGGTCGTGAAATAGGAGGTGTTACTTGGCTAGCTATTGACTTGTGCTCCTGGGACAACAGCAAATGCGGGGGATCAGGAAACTGGAGAAAGAAAGGTCCATGCCAGCCACATGCATCGGGCACAGAATCTGCCCAGCTGCAAGGGAACAGCAGCCCACCCAGAACGCTGTACAGGAACT
Organism: Talpa occidentalis; assembly: GCF_014898055.3. Taxonomy (NCBI): domain Eukaryota; kingdom Metazoa; phylum Chordata; class Mammalia; order Eulipotyphla; family Talpidae; genus Talpa; species Talpa occidentalis. The sequence continues at coordinate 46,921,321 of NW_023603184.1, forward strand.
GCCTTCACCAGCATGGCACCAAGTGGTTTCCACTGAGTCGGTCAAGTATCAACACTTGGTTAATTAGTCACAATTTTCAGAATCTAAGGGTGTCAGCCAGGGGTCTGCCTGCTCACATGGAAAGCTTGCTGCTCAGAGGAGAAAGGGGGTCTGCTCTTGCAGCTGGCTGCTTGTGGGTTGATTGTCAGGGTACTGAAGTGATTTAGCCTAGGAGGGAGCAGCAGGCAGCAATTTCACTGCCCCTTTTTATCTGTTCCTCTCTCCACTGATTACTGCTGGCTGGTAGCAAAGACCTGAAAGGGAAGGCTGAGAGAGAACAATAAGGGGAGAGAGGAAAACGCTTTAAATGATTTCCTTAGCTGAATTCAGATGAACCTCTTTTAAAGAACCCTGGTGACTGGCCAGGCCCAGCTGACAGACTGGTTTTAATTGAAACTCAGAAGCTTTTAGGAATCCATGTGACTGGAAACAGTTTCAGTGATACTCTCTCTCTGCCTCTTTTCATTGTGGATTTCATAATCCATTCATTCTCCTCAGAGTGAATTTGGGGCAGGAGAAAGTTTGGCAAATGCCAAAGCAACCATATTCTCCCATCGCATTCAATTCTAAATACAATGGTGAAATATTGCTAAACTTCCATCAAATTCAAAGACATTGATTCACAGGACAAGTTTTAAAAATCTAATAGTGATCTACTTCTTTCTAAAAGCTCCTATACAGTTCCTTTTTCCCTGTTGGCAAGAGTAGTTTTTCTACAAATTGGACAGAGACCCAGAAGAATATCTTAAAATCCAGTTTATTTATTTATTTATTTTAATAGAGGCATGTTTTTATTTATTTATTTGTTTGTTTGTTTTTGTTTATACATGCACTGGGTACAGTCAGAAGCGCGGGAGGGTGAGAGAATTCACCAGAGCCAGAGCAGGGAGCAGAGCAGGCAGAAGGACCAAAGTACACTGCTAAGGGGAGCAGCGGGCGGCAGGAGAGGTCTGCGCGCCATGTGGGACCCTCCTCCAGTGGGAGAGAGAAGCCGGGGATCGAACCGGTGCCGCAGAGGTCGCGGGCAGCTTCGCAACCCAACGCTCAACCGCTGCACCACCGGGGAGGTCCTTAAAAATCCAGTTTAACCTCTCAATACATGCTTGAGTCTGTCATGGCTAGTGACTAGTCAGCTACCCATTGAATCATGGCCCCTGGCCCGCTTTCCAAACCAGTGTGCCCCCAATTTAGACAACCCTGTCTTTCGTTCATCTTTTAGCTGAACCTCAATTTGATTTCTTATCTTTCCATTTTTTTTTTTTTATATCCACCCAGAACAAAATGGCTTTGACATTACATTTCTTAACAAATTCTGAACTTCTAATGTGTCTATTTTGAGACTTCACTTTAGAGTTTGAATATCTGTTCATTCATTCATAAAACATTTATTGAATAATATTATATGTCAGACCAGATCACAGATCACAATAAACACTTACCTTCTACTAGCTCAATTTATTTATTTATTTGTTTTTTAATTTATACAAGCACTGGGTATAGTCAGAAGTGCGGGAAGGTGAGAGAATTCACCAGAGCCAGAGCGGGAAACTGAACAGGCAGAATGAGGAAGTACATTGCTGAGGGGGGCAGCGGGCGCAGCAGGAGAGGTCTGTCCACCATGTGGGACCTTCACCCGGTGGCCGGGGATCGAACCGGCGCTGCAGAGGCTACGGGCAGCTTCGCAGCCCAGCGCTCAACCGCTGCGCCACCAGGGGAGGCCCTCTACTAGCTTAATTTAATGGAACACTGGCCAGATAGGTATGAAGAATACGTATAGGTCTATAACACAGTGCATCACATAGAGAAGCATAGAAATCTACAAAAACTGAGATGAATGATTTATGCAGGGAAGAGGATTTGATGTGATCGTTAATATCTTTTGGAGCGTATGCCATCTAAGTCCTATCTTAAAAATATGGGAAGAACTGGACCTCCGTGTTGGCCTAAGGGTTAATTCTTTGCAGTATAAACTCCATGGCCTGAGTTTGATCCTTGCCCAGGAACTGACCCACATATGGCACAGTAGACCTCTCCTGTCTTGCTCACTGCTCCCCTCAGTAGTATATTTCAGTAAATTGGCTTGTTCTGCTCCCCACTCCTTCTCTGGTGAATCCTCTAACCCCCCACTCCTCTGGCCTACATCCCAGTTCTTCTACACAAAGATCAATTTAAAAAAGATCAAATTTTAATTTTTTTTAAAAAAAATGGGAAGAACTGAGCCAGTCAAGTGGGAGATGGAAGCTTTCAGGCAGTGAAAACAGCATGAGTAAATGACAAAAGATGAATGATGATGTTGATTAGTGCATGAAAGAGCCAGAAGTTCCATCAGTGTTCTGGGCCTAACATGTAAAAGTAGAAGTAAAAGAGAAAAGATAAGCGCTATATCATGAATATCTTGCTCAAATGACAAAATTGTGAATGTCCTCTCCACCCTCATCAATATTGTCAACAGAAGGCACTTGAGTATCTCCGAACCTCTGCTTGCCTCCTTGCATCATCTTTAGTCAAAATACTCATCGGGCCTCCCAGGTGGCACAGTGGTTAAGCGCTGGGCTAAGAAGCTGCCCGCAGCCTCTGCAGCACTGGTTCGATCCCCGGCCACCGGCGAGGGTCCCACATGGAGCGCAGACCTCTCCTGCCCCCTGCTGCTCCCCTGCTCCCCTCAGCAGTGTATTTCGTTCCTTCTGCCTGTTCTACTCCTTGCTCTGGCTCTGGTGAATTCTCTCACCCTCCCCGCTTCTGACTGTACCCAGTGCTTGTATAAATAGATAAATAAATAAATAAATCTTAAAAAAAAAAGTTAGAAAACAAAATACTGATTCCTTAGGTGCCCAATCTAGCCAGTAAGGCCAGTCTGCTCCAACTGATAATTTGGAGTTAAACTCAAAAGTACACTGAAGATACTCATCTACACAATCTTTTCCTTCAAAGTCCTCTGAATCTTAGTGGAAAATACCTCATTTAAGTCACCTAGTTACTGATGTTTAAATGATAATGTAGCTGAAGTTTTAGGATGAAAATGTATTGATGACCAGATGCCAGAAAATAACTGCCTTTTCGGCTTAGCCTTGATTTGCTTGAAGGCAGAGTTATAAGGTCTTATCCTTGTAGCCTTAGTTTGGGTCACTCACATAGGAGATACTCATCCAATATTGATCGGGTCATTGGTGTTAGTAGGTATTTAAAGCCAAAACCGATGGATGTCTGGATCAAGAAGATGTAGTACATATACACCATAGAATATTACTCAGCATTCAAAAAGATAAACACATGCAATTTGCAGCAACATGCATGGTGCTGGAAGGATCATGCTCAGTGAAATAAGCCAGTAAGAAAAAGAAAAATACCGGATGGTCTCACTCATAGCAGGAATTTAGAAAACCTACATAAGGGACCAGGAGAAAGAATAACTATAAGAAAGTAAAAATCAAAATCGACAAACAACTATGAGCCAGAGACACTCTATGGCGGGTGGGGGGCGGGGAAAGGAGGGTTTGGGGTCAAAATAAGGGGGTCGTAATTGTATGGGGAATATAAAAATAAAATTTAAAAAAATGAGCAATGATGTAAATATATATATAAAAAAAATTAATTAAAAAAATAAAGTAGATACCTTGGATTAAAAAAATTAATAATAAAGCCAAAACCAAATGCACATACATTCTGCTCTGAAGAACCGCGTGATACCCACTCATCTCATCCAATTCTGCTCTCTTTCTTTGTTCCAGCCGTATTGTCTGTTTTGTGGGCCTGATGTACCCTTCCTTACATCAGAGATTTTATATAGGCTCTTTCCTCTGCCTGAAATATTCTATCTTCCTCTCCAATTTCCACCCTGTTCCCCTTCAAAGTAACTAACTGCTATTCACATAGGTAAAGTCCCTGCGTTTGCTCCTCCTGTTTGCCACTGTTGGATTTTGCCCTTGTCCTCATATGCCTCATAAAGTAGCATACACACTGTTGTAATTCCAGGGGTTAGTCCAGGGCAGGCAAAGTACTGGGGTTTAATAAATACTAAATTAGGGCCTCCCTGGTGGCACAAGGGTTAAGTCTCAGTGCCATGGAGCTGTCCGCAGCCAGGGAGTTGACCACATGGTGCAGCAGACACCTCCAGTCTCGCCTGCTGCTCCCCCGACAGTGTATTTCAGTGGATCTATCTGTTCTGTTTCTCGCTCTGTCTCTGGTGAATCCTCTCAATCCCCCACAACTCTGGCCTTCTCCCCAGCTCTTGTATGCATAGATGAATAAATCTTAAAAAAATTATAATTTAATAAATACTAAATGAAGGTGCTTAGTACCTTCCCTGTTCAGTGGATGTTAGAATTCTTCAAAGAAACAACAAAATTATAGAGATGTCAGAAGTATAAAAGCATGGAATTTTAGTTGCTGTGGCTGAATTATTAATTTCAACCTTTCAACATAAATGTACAATTGTGAAAACAGCCCTGTGAAATTCAGAATTGATTAATTCAATCAATAAATCTGCTAAACATTACATTTGCAGTGATATAATGTTAAGTTATAGCTGAGTTTATCTTGACATGAAATTTTCTGACTAATTGAGAGGCCTAATTTCTGGATTAACTATGAAATTCTTCGTCCTCATCTCTTTTTACACAAGAGCAAAACTTAGTAAGTGATTATAAATTTAGTAAGCATATTGAGAAACTAGGTATCCAGTTACAGGAGACATGCTGGTACATGACCTTGAGAACACATTATTTAGTTATTTAAAATGAATAATTACAAATATTACCTAATTTTATGCAAATTGCTTAAAATATGTGAATTAGAAAAAAAGGAAAACATGGTATAGAAAAATTGCAACCATGGTGATGGAGCTAAAAAGAAAAAATATTAAAATAAAATTGTTAAGTGAGACAGTGTGACTTTTGGAGATACGTTTGATTATGTGTTACATACAAATTTTAGAAGGGTGTACAGAGATTAGATGTCAATGAGTATAACCTACAGAAGTATGAAAACTGCTGGAATATAAACTACTCAATTACGTGATTCAAGCAATATCTTTCTCTTGTCTATATGTTCTTCAAATCAAAGTCTTTTATTGCTGAAAAGTATATCACAATTATTATGCCTCTAGAATGGGGCCCTGTCTTCTAATGTCAAATTTCCTTGTTATAATATAGGAACATTTATTTGACAGATAAACTATATAAGAACAATAATACTGGAAATAAAAAAAATGAAAATACCCAAATGTCATGATTCTGTCAACCAATATTTTCATATGATTTCTTTCACTCACTCCCCATTTTTTTCTTCTGTATTTTTTTTTGTAATTGAGACTAACGAATTTTGCATTGTTTCATGTTACACAATTATAAGCTTTTTTTCCTGCTTCATAATCACTTTAATTGCTGCATCGAAAAAATAATTTATAACAAAAATATAAGGCCCTTTGAAATTGTGAAAGTATAAGACCCCTTGAATTCCTGTAATGCAGGGAAAGATGTGAGTGTTTTTCTTGACCTTTCTTTGTCTGCTGACAGTGTACTTTACATTTTGCATATAAGGCTGTTATCACCTGATTTCCATTTAGTAGTAAGATGATAACACAGAGTACAAGGGGAGCTGGGTTTAGATGACAACTACATCATTTAATGTCTACTTATTGTTTCTGCAGGGCAATTCTGGCCTGGGATTCAGTATTGCTGGAGGGACAGATAATCCTCACATTGGAGATGACCCTGGCATATTTATTACGAAAATTATACCAGGAGGTGCTGCAGCAGAGGATGGCAGACTCAGGTAAAGATCTGAAACATTAGAATTATTTGGAAAGTAAATCTGCCACATCAGTGAGACAGGTTTGTAACCCTTTGGAGAATAGTAATTGTTCAAAAGTTTTGTACTTGAAAAAGTAGGCTGTCAAAACAAGTTTTCTGCATGCCTTCACAAATCTCTTATTACTTACTGAATTTCAGCCAGTATTTAATTTGTGTTTATTGACAGCTACCATATTCCTCATTGGGTCATGTGCTATGGGAGGGATACAGTGATGTCTTTTGCTCCATGCAGCTTTCAAGTTTGGTGCACAGAAGAATAATGTGACTTCCCCTAACTTCATAGATCTGAACAAGAATACAGAAGGTATTCCCTCAACAAAGAGGAAAGTATCTGGGTTCCTATACAAGGTGATGGTGAGTGTGTTCATTGGGCCAGATATAGCTCAGGAGAGAGTAGCTGCTTGAGCCAGCACCCCACTGTGGGGAACTAAAGATTATTTGGGGGAAATAAGAGTCTTCCACTAGAAGCAATTAATATATAAAATAAAATTCTCTCATAGATCAAAGCATAGCTGAAAGGCACAGTGGTTTAGAAAAATTAGAAGATATTTTCCTAGGAAGAAAAAACATGACCTAATGTTATATTATCATCCCTATTAGATTGTAAATCTTCTCACACCAAATGTTATACATGGAATTCACTAAAAAGATTCTTGCTGAATGGTGAGTGAATGAATGAATGAATAGACAAAAGGAGAGGATAAAAGAGGATGGAATCATGAGTAGGGGAGGGAGAAGAGCACATTCCTGTGGATATGAATGACTGGAACTTGATTATGACTTAAGTGGCAGAAATGTAAGCCCATAGCCCTTCATCAATCTGCTATTTTATCAAGCATAACTAAGCTAATTTACTAATACACTAATCCGCATGCCAAACTTCACTGTTTTCTTATAAAGCAGACAAGGACACTTTTTCCTGACCAATTGTTTTCATCAGTGACTACTTTTGGCAGCTATATCTTTGCACCTTATAGAGGAAAATCCCCCCTTTTTTCTCCAGGTTCATCTGCATCTCCTAGCAACAAGAAATTAGTGACATTCACAAGCTTTTTGACAATAGAATTTTTTAAAGCTGGATTGACTAAATTAAATCTGAATGAGGAAGTATCTACACTGCAGAATGAATGATTTGCTATAGATGTTTTATAATTCTATGCAGGGACTGGGTTTGCTAATTTTATTCCCAGGACTAGTTCCATTTTAAAAGTTTAGAAATAGATTTGATAAAAGATATTTCAGATATTGCTGAGCAATAGTTGTCATTTTGCACCACTCTATCTAAAAGTATGGTTATTTCTCTTTTGTAGTCAAATTCTGGTTCTAACCTTTGCAAGTTTTATATGTGAACCCAGCAATAAAGACTGACAAGTGTTATCTCTGAGAGTGCCACCATTGCTCACATGCTAGCATTTTATTTTATTTTATTTTATGAAAGATTTATTTATTTTTATACAAGAACTGGGGTACAGGTCAGAGGCACAGGAGGGTGAGAGGATTCACCAGAGACAGAGCGGGGAGCAGAAAAGGCAGACATACTGAAAGCACTGCTGAGGGGAGCAGCAGGTAAGACAGGAGAAGTCTGCCACACAATGTAGGTATCTCCCTGGCTGGCTGGGAATCAAACCCCTGCTGCAGAGGCTGTGGATAGCTTCATAGCTCTGTGCTCAATCCGCTGCGCCACCGGGGGGCTCCATGCTAGCATTTTAAAAGGAAGTTCTTGCTGAAGTCTCATTCAACAAGAAGTATCATTCAACTCTCATTCAACTCTTCACTCTCTGTGTTTATCTTGGATTGCTTGGGCAACCAAATTAGCATCAGACAGATTAGTAGGATGAAAGAACACATCTAATTAGCATACATATGGATTATCTACCTGAATGTAGATTAAAAACTTATGGGCAAAAATGAGAGTATATCTCCCAGATAAAGAATTGGATAGCGACCTGGAACTTAAGAGGAGAAAAACTCACATGATGAAGAGAGGATGTCTCTTCCGAGGAAAACCACTTGACTTGTAATTAGATGTTTTCCCTACCATGTAGATAGGTTTTGTAGATAGAAAGTTATTGCTGATAAAATTTCTAATTTTAGGTAATACCCTCATTTT
>NW_023603184.1:49929379-50109138 GCF_014898055.3 Talpa occidentalis
AGTGCCCCAAGGGTGGTTCATAGATTAAAATCTCCACAGTCTATGCGGAATGATTTCTTTAGTTTCATATTCTTTAGAGAAATCATTTTCTTGGATTGGTTTCCTATCCAGGAGCTTGTTAGAGGGGGCTGCCAGCATTCTATGTAGATGAAGTCTTTACCACCTGACTTGGGGACAGACTGGCAGGACATATTAGAAGGAGTGCAAGATTCAGGGCAGAGACTCTCCTCAATGCAGGAAAGACATCAGATGTTCCAACTCAGTTCTGGAGTAGTAGTTGACCATTTATTGGCAGGAACTCTTTAGTCAGACAGTGAGTAGAACAATTCAAATGTTTGCTACCTGAGAGAAGGGAATGGACTGGAAAGAAGGACCCCAAGTTCCTTGAAAAAGTTCTTGAAGAAATTGAGAGGATGGACCTAATAATGATTTAACTATAGGGAAATTATGAAAGCCCAAGAGCAGATTAGCATATTTGGGAGAATAGCGGTTAAAACTCCTTACGACTTCTAGACAAGCAACCTCAGCAAGAAGGCAATGTGTTTGAGAAAGGAGGCCTAGACCCAACTGGTCAGTGTTAAAACCAATTGCCAGAAAGTGTCATAGAAGCAATAGCAGGAAAAGAGAGTGAAGAGATGAACATTCCAGTTTCCAGGGATTTCATGGAGACCCTGAGACTTGAGAGGCTACCCCAGGACTCTGACCAGGAAGGAGAGACTTGGGGAAGAGGGTTTCTGATTTTGGCTTAGATACTATTTTGTTTCCCTAAGTGCCTTTGTATTGAATTTTTCTATATACCATATACCAGGTTTTTATTGTTGTTGATTTTAATCAAATCTGATTCCTTTTTGTTGTTGTTATTCAATCTTCTTTATTTTCAAATCTGATTTCTGCTAGTGCCCTTGTTTGATCCACATTTATTCTTATTTAGTAAAGTTGAAAATGAGCACTTTAACATCTATTTCTTTGACAAGATAGTATAGCAAAATGGTTACTATTTTGGACTCTGGAACTACAAGTGTTCAAATCCTGATTCTACCATTTACTGTCTAATATAGTCTTAGCAAGTTCCTTAACCTTGATTTCCCTAAGTCTTGATTTTCTCATCCCTAAAATGGGAATTAATGAATCAATAAAACCTACATCACAAATTTACTGAGGATTCAATGAGATGAATGCATGTAAAGTGCTTAGATCACTGTCTACTTATAGAAATTCTCAATCTTATTGATGATGATGATGTTAAAGTTGAGAAAGTATTATCAGATGTATTTTCCCACTGGAATTATTTAATGTTGACATACAGTGCAAGTCCAGGATGCAAAAGTAGATTAATAGGGAAGAGAGATTGATAAAGCAGAGATCCTTTCCCTCTTTTAGTCTCTGGAACCTAGTATTAGATGAAGTTTTATCAGTTATCCCCAAGTGTTCTGAATCTCATATGCTTTCTTTCTTTTCTCACTCACTGCCTTTCAGCTCCCTCCTCTTTACTTCATGATTGGAATGTCCCAACATGGGGTTTGTCACTGTTCCAGAAAACCCCGTCTCTACTTCACTTAATCATCAAATGCTTCTCCATTTTACTCAGGAAACTGCTGAGCCCTTTTGAGGGTAGCAAGAGCACAGACCACAGTGCTCACCCTTTGAGCAGGGCCTCTTGGGAGGAAATGCCAGGTGCTGTGGTGGGGACTGGGCAAAGCCTCAGTGTCACCCACCGTGTTTTCCCTTTCCTCATACTTGAGAATTCTCTGTGTGGCTGGGGAAATCCAGCTCAGTCATCTCTGAAGATCTCTGAATTACAAGCTTGATCTTCCATTATGGTTGGTTTTGGTGGGGGAGAGGGGCCTGAAGGAACTGTCCCCACCCACACCCAACATTTCTAGGTCATCGACTTACACACCAAAACGTTCTCTCTACTGAGAGAGATATAGCCATCCCTATAGTCCACCAAATTGGTCAGAGCATCAGACTCAGCCATCAGAAGGGTGTATGCATTGAAGAGTAAGTTGGTGTCCTCTTTCTATTAGGACTTATAGTCATCAGTCACTTAATACAGATGCTCACCCCATCAACTTCCTTCCCCTCCTACACTATTGAGAATAACGCATAAAGAAAAAGGCATTTTGGACTCAGCCTTTTGCTAGGTCACTTAAACTAAAGATATCACAAAGTTTAATTCATAGAATATAATTAATCGGGAGCATTAAATCAGCAGATGGAATTGAAGCTAGAAATTCTCTGCCAGCAGTGCCCCTATATTTTGAATCCCCTCATACCTCTCTGTGGATGAGATCAGGAATATAAACTTGATAGGAAGGACAAATACCAGTGCTTCAGTTTCCTTGGTGTAGTTGTCTTTTTATTCTCCCTGATATAATATTTACTCTGGCTATCATGTTTTTTTCTTTCAGGAAATGGAACTGTCTTCAGGGTTGGTGCCCTTCTAAGATTTTTTACCACTCCTTCCTATTGATTCATAGAATCTCCATTCCTGCCCAATAATGACAACTATAATACACTAATGGCCACCCAAAGTTACTCCTGAAACCTAAAAATGTTGTCTTATTTGGGATAAGAGGTATTTGCAGATGAGATTAAATTAAGAATCTTGAGATAGGAAGATTACTCTGGATTATCTGGGTGAGCCCTAAATGCAATCACAACTGTCCTCATAAAAGAGAGGCAGGAGGAGATGTGACACATACAGGTGATGTCAAGAGGGAACAGAAAGATCTGACATCAAGGGGAGAAAAAGGAGTACTATGACCAGGATAAGATAAATAAAGACTAGCAATCAAGGTGTTGAATGAGGCTAGATCAAGGATAGCAGGAGTATTCAAGGAGGGTCTTGTTTTTAAGGATGTGAAATGTATTAGAGAAGAAAAAAAGAAACTCATTAAAAGAGGTTACTAACATTGTGGTAAAGAGATTATTAGTGTATTTTGAAAAGGCAGTTATGGAATGATAACAAGTCGTGTTCTAGAGCTTACCCTAGAATATGTCTTACTTCCTTTCTTTTCTAATGTGGTTAAGGTCACCACTGCTTTGTGTGCAGATGGGTTGCCCTTATTTTATCTCCACTCATTCCAGTCATTTTAGAAAAAAATCTCCTAAAATATATTATGAATATGTTATTGCTTTGGTCAACAGCCTACAGGCAGGGACTTAAGACATCTATTGGAAAAATCTACATTTCTACTGGTGCACTTCTGATATGTCTGTTTACCAAAAGTTTGTGAGTTTTTCCTACCCTAAATAATTCTGTGATACCAATTGGGTATCCTACAACTTAACTCATTTTTGACAATATTGTTTTACTTACCTACAAATTGGAGGTTTACAAGAACTCCCCCTTGGATACAATTATTTGCTAAAAACATAGAATTCAGGAAAATACTTATATTTACCAGTTTATTAAAGGATATGCCAAATGATACGGATGAATATCCATATGAAGAGGTACATAGAGTGGGGTCTGAGAGGGTTCCAAGCACAGAAACCTTTGTCCCAGTGGAGTTGGGTACATCAACCTCCTGGTACGTAGAGGTATTCACCAACCCAGAAGCTCTGTGAGTCCCATACTAGTGGGAGCTTATGGAGTTTTCACACATAGGTATGATCGATTAATTCGGTTTCCAGCCCCTCTCCTCTCTCTAGAGAAGCAGAGGGGTTAGGCTGAAAATTCCAAGCTGTTTCTTATAGTCTGTCTGGTGACCAGTTGTCATTCAGGAACCCAGCCAGAAATGCTTTATTAGAATGAAAGATGCTTAATAATCATATCATTTGGAAATTTATAAGGTTTTTAGGAGCCCTGTGTCAGGGGTTAGAAAGGAAGACCAAGTATACACATTTCTTATTATAATCCCATTAGAAATTCTCCACACATGGTAAGATTTCCATTTTTTTTAATGTTAACTAATACTCCATTGTATGAAAATAATGAAACCATGCAAAGCAGGGGAGCAAATATAATGGTTGATGGGTTCCCACCCATTCAGTTACAACAGCAACTGCATGATTCAACTCGGGCTCAGGATTCAACAACAACAGTTTACTTACAAGAGAGATATAGAGAAGTTGGGAGAGAGGAAAGAGTTAGAGACAGGACCAGAGGCAGTAACAATGGCCAGGTGGTGATTTGAAGCAGAAATTGGACTCAAGGGTCTTGAAGGTCTGGTCTCTGTGAAGGTCTTTGAAAGTCTTTCTGGAGGGGGCACCACAACAGTCAGTCACAGCAAACCAAAACTTTTGATGGGCAGCACTGTCTGTATGATGGGTCAGCACAAGAGGCAACAGCATCAGGGAGCTGTGTTGCAGTACAAGGATCAGTGTTACAGTTCTGCAAAGGTCTTTCCAGGAGAGGGTTTGGATGAATCTGACAAACTATTGAAACTAGCTGAATTATATACCCTTAGGGTGCCCACCTTTAAAACCTGGTTGGCCACCTTACACCAGGGAGAATGGCACACATTAAAAAAAAAAAAAGAAAAAGAAAACTAGCAACAAGAAACATCGGCAAGGATGTGGAGAAAAAGAACTCTCCTATACTGCTGGTGGGAATGAAAACTGGTCCAACCACTATGGAAAGCTGTCTGGAGGGTCCTCAAACTGCTAAAGATGGAGCTTCCATATGATCCAGCAATTCCACTCCCAGATATCCACCCAAAGGACACAAACACATTAATTCAAAAGGAAACTTGCACCCCTATGTTTATTGCAGCACTATTTACAATAGGTAAATGCCCAAAAATAATGACTGGATCAGGAAGACGTGGTATATATATACCATGGAATATTACTCAGCAATCAAAAAAGATAAACTCATGCCATTGGCAGCAACATGGATGGAGCTAGAAGGCATCATACTCAGTGAAATAATCTAGAAAGAAAAAGAAAAATATCAGATGGTTTCACTTATAGGAGTAATGTACACGAGCCAAATAAGGGATCAGGAAAAAAAAGTGATTATAATAAATTAAGAATCAAAATCTATAGGTAACTATAAATCAGAGACATTCTTCAGGGGAGGAGGGGAGAGCAGGATCAAAACAGGAATGGAAAGAGCACAAAGGACTATGGTGATGGTGCATGGGTGAATTGGTGGTGGGAATTTCACAGGGACAACACCTGAGAGGAAAAAGCATACATTGTACAAAAATGATGATGTAAAAAATATATAAAGAAAAAAAAAAAGCTGGTTTGTTAATTTAATTTTATTCAATTGGCACCCGTCATAACTCCAATCAGATTGGTCCATTTATAATCCCAGGTATTTAATTGGTGCCGGTCATTTCCAATTTCATGTTGTTTTCATAACTACCTGACCCTGCACCAGTGCGCCCCACCTGACCTATACTGAGGTTGGGCTTCAAAGAAAACACCAGAGCAATGAGGGTAGAGGTGTGTTCAGGCCCAGCTGTTTGAGTGGTGCTGGTTGAGCTTTAATCAAAATGGTTCATTTTCAATCCCATGTTGATTTCATGGGCCCCTCTGACAATACCATATTTTCTTTACCTATTCATCTCTCAATAAACATTTGGGTTTTTCCATATCTTGGCTATCCTAAAAAGTGCTGCAGGAAACATATGAGTGTAGATTTCTGTTTGAGATCCTGATTTCAATTCTTTTGAATATGTACCTGCTGCCTAGCAGAGCAGCAGCATTGGGGCAGCACAGGACAGAGAAAAGACAACTCAGAGTCCAAGGAGAGCAAGCCCTAGAGGGGCTTGCACCTCTACAAGGGTAGTCTCAAGTTCATTGAGGATCAGTTCAGGGAAGGTGGTCAAGTACATGGAGTAATGTATGCCCCTGGGGATGTGTATTGGGGATGCACAAGCTGGAGTGGAGGTGAGTAGGGGCTGTTGCCTGGGGGGCTCCATTGTTCCCCCCCATCAGAACATTCTATCTCTAGTTCCTGTTCTCACTTAACTTTCTGACAAGGTGGTCTAGCTGGTTATGCTAATTTGGCCATAATATCTGCCTGCTGTTTTCAGCAGGCACTGGTTTTCCTGTATGTTCCTGTAAGGTCAGGACAGGCCACAGTGCAGATTTTCTATGATCCCATGCAGACCGGGTAAAGGAGGAGTTCTGGAGCCCAGGGGTTTTTTGCAGGTCTTTTATTGGGGTTCACCCGGTACACAGCAGGCAAGGGTGCTGGGGGGCCGGGAGGCTGGCAGGCCTCCTAGCCCCCAGCAAGTCTTCACTCTATCTGGGTCTTCTCGGCTTCTCTCTCGGCTTCTTCTGCTGGCGTCCCCGTGACGACACCCTTAAAAGCCCAGTCTCAGCCCAGGTGAATCCCATCTACCTCTGCCCACACCCTACTCCAGGTGCCCGCCATCAGGCATGCATTCAGGACCGCAAGGATCCATCATCTATCCTGATGGAGGGAGGGCAGAAAAGCCTGACATTTTTCCTTACCCTACAGTCCACCCCCTCAGCGTTTTCTGCCATATAGTCTTCATATATACAATTTTCCTTAGCAAACATAAACAATGCAGCCATGTCCCACAAAAGCAAATACATCACAATATAACAACAAAATACAACAGAACACAAATAAGTCCAGGCAGGGCCCCAACCTAGTGGCAAAAGACAATTATTGGTACCAGCAGATGAGCCACCAAATCTGCTGCCGAAGGCACTGCTCATACGAGGGAGGGGAATCACTCACGGCATCTACTGTCACACACCAGGAGCCGTCAGGCTTCCTGGCCTTCTCTGGCTGTAGTCTCGGCCACAAGCCACACACCGTATCCACCCCCAGGATGCACTAGCTCTGGGATTGGCGATTCTATTCTATTGGGGGTAATTGCCAACCCTCAGGGTTTCTGTCTGCAGTCGCTCCAACACTCGGCCTTCATAGCCACCAATACGACTCGCAGACCCCTGCACTCAGGCCAACCCACTGCACAAGCACATGGGTCGGGGATCCAAACTCTACATTCAGCTTGGGCTCCATCCCAAGCCACGTTCCCCATGTTCCCCTTGGAGGACGGGTTCCTCAGCTCCTCACCCTCACTCAAGAATGAGCAGGGCATCACCCACAGGTGATTTTACAAGACTCACTGGCCTTCAGCATACCCAGGCTGCTTAACAGCCGTTCAGGACTTCTCAACTTAGCATCAGCACCAGCTTTTGCCTTTTCAGTTGGCTTTTCTCCTCCACCTGGCTGCTGGGCATACACAGGCTGCTTTTGGCCATCAAGGCCCACTGGCCACCCCCAGATTCCCAAAAAAAGACATAACCTGCCAAGGTCCTTTGCCTTCTGGCAGGATTGTCAGTCCAAGTCCATTAGTCCAAGTCCATTGGCCTCTCCCTGCATCAGCACTGGCGAGCTCTGAATCGTGGTCCTCTCTTCGCCCATGATTCTTGCTGCCTCAGGGGTCATTGGCTGGTCCTCTCGGGCGTCTCCTCCTCCAGCTGAGGTCTCGACCTGCAGCTCCCGGACGATGTCCACCTTCTGTACCGCCATGGCGCCTCCAGCGTCGTCACAGGCAAACAGTCTGTTATTCCTTAGTCCCTCCAGGTCTTCGGAGGGCTCCAATACCCGTCTGCATGGATCATCATGCCAACTATGCCAATTGTAAGGTCAGGACAGGCCACAGTGCAGGTTTTCTATGATCCCATGCAGACCGGGTAAAGGAGGAGTTCTGGAGCCCTCAAGGGTTTTTTGCAGGTCTTTTATTGGGGTTCACCCAGTACACAGCAAGCAGGGGTGCTGGCAGGCCTCCCAGCCCTCAGCAAGTCCTCACTCTATCTGGGTTCTCCGGTGATCTTTGCTTCTGCTTCTTTGCTTCTCTCTCAGCTTCTCTTCGGCTTCTGCTGGTGTCCCCGTGACGCCGCCCTTAAAAGCCCTGTCTCAGCCCAGGTGAATCCCATCTACCTATGCCCACACCCTACTCCAGGTGCCCGCCATCAGGCATGCATTTGGGACTGCAAGGATCCATCATCTATCCTGATGGTGGGAAGGCAGAAAAGCCTGACATTTTTCCTTACCCTACAGTTCCTTATACCAAGACTTTTGTCCTGATGAGAAGCCCCTGTCTGACCCTACATTTTAGCTTCAACAGCAGGAACTCTGGGCACCAAGACAACATCCCAAGAACAAGGTGGGGCTGGGGAATCTACATATACCCAACAGTGGAGTTGCTGCATCATTTGGTAGTTTTAGTTTTTTGAGACACCTCAATACTGTTTTGCATAGTCACTGCGTCATTTAACGTTCCCACTAACAGTGTACAGGATTTCCAAAGTCTTACTTTTTTTTTTTTTTTTTTTTTAGCTTACAAACAATAGAAATTTATATCTCATCGTTCTGGATAAAGTCAATTATCAGGGTGCTTTCATGGTCACTTACTCTTCTTGGTGCAGACTTCTGACTTTTCTCTGTGTCCTCATACAGTAGAGGGGCAAAGGAGATTTCTCAGACTTCTTATGAAGGCAAAGACCTTATGACCTCATCACCTCTAAAGACCCCCTCACCTCCAACTACGCTCATACCCAAGTCATGTGTTTAATCTTAATTTTACAGGTTACATTTTTGATCTTCCATATGTGTGCACTTTCTACTCATCCTCCACCAAACCACCTTTGCCCATACTCCCCTATCTCCCTCCCCCAACTCCACCTCCTTCCTCTCTATTCCCTCTGGTAACCATATTATTTCACTGAGTTCAAGATTTATTCTTACAATGCTTTTCCTGTGTTTGTGTGTTTTTTTTATTTATATTCCACAGATGAGTAAAATTGTTTGATGTCTGTCTTTCACTTTTTGATAAAATTCACTTAACATAATCACTTTGAGGTCCATACATTTTGTCCCGAATGCTACTGTTTTGTCTCTTTTCTCAACTGTATAGTACTCCATTGAGAATATAGTCCACAATTTCTTTTTTTTTTTAAGATTTATTTATTTATTTATACAAGCACTGGGTACAGTCAGAAGCATGGGAGGGTGAGAGAATTCACCAGAGCCAGAGGGGAGAGCAGAGCAGGCAGACTGACGAAGTACACTGCTGAGGGGAGCAGCGGGCGGCAGGAGAGGTCTGTGCGCCATGTGGGACCCTAGCCCAGCAGCCGGGGATCCAACCGGCGCTGCAGAGGCTGCTGGCAGCTTTGCAGCCCAGCGCTCAACCTCTGCGCCACTGGGGATGCCCTAGTCCACAATTTCTTTATCTGATCATCCATTGAAGGGCATTTGGGTTGGCTCCATGACTTGGCAATTGTGGTCAGTGCTGCTATGTACGAAGGCATAGATAAATCTTTTCATGTTAGAGTTTTCATATAATTTGGATAAATACCTAACAGAGGTATTGCCAAGTAGTGTGGAGTTTCCTTTTTTTATTTTCTCAAGAAATCTCCATACCATTTTTCCACAGGGACTGCAACAATTTGCATTCCCATCAACAATGGATGAGTTCATTGTTTACCACAACCTTGCCAGCATCTGTTGATTCCATTCTTCTTTATATGCTCCATTCTCACAGGGGTGAAACAGTATCTCATCATGGATTTGATTTGCATTTCCCTTACGATAAGTGATGTTGAAGAATTTTTCACATGACTATGGGCTCTCTCAGTGGCTTCCTTTAAAAATGTCTGTTTAGAGACAGATCAACATGGCGGTGGGGAAACCCTGCGAGTAAGTCCTCCCATAAAAAAAAGCTAATAGGGAGGAAAAGTGGCAGGTCCCTGCGAGAACCAGGACACGGAAAGATACACAGGCGACTCTAGCAAAATGCCCAAAGAGGAAAGTTGCCATAAAAGAGGACGAGAAGAGAGGAAAACTCAGAACCCTGCTACCCTCCCCTACCCACAAAGCCAGCACTCTCTGACCAACTTAGAAAGAAAAACAACAACAACAACAACAAGAACAAACTACAGATCAAGCAGGACAGTGAGTGGAAAGGAACTACTGCAGGCACCGCACCCCGCAAACGGGCACTGTGGAGAACCCAGCAGGAGTCGCCACTGGAGGTGAGAGACCCTCTCTGGGCGCCATTAGAGGAACATAAGGACTCACTGAGAGACCTGCAAATAGCCCAAGGCCAGCCGTCAGCTTGTGAGGAAAAGCACATGGGTGCGCGAAAAGCATACGTGGATTGCAGCTGCCCAGGTCCCCGGGTCCGTCACCTAGATTCCTGGAGAGATGTAGAACTGTCACTGAGGTGAATGACCCTCACTGAATAATCAAAAAGAAGGCGCGACATGCCATATTTAAGACAGGGAGCTTTGCATCCAGACCTCACCAAAACGTGTGGTACAGGAAAGGGCTGTCCCGACAGTCAGAGGTGAGCTGAAACCCCACACAAGCTAGACCCCGTGACTAGCCGCCAGTTGGTGCCCAGAGTGAGATCCAGACACTACCGGGGCAGACTGAGGGTGCAAGGAAGTGCCTCCCAGACTCACCATATTTAAGACAGAGAAGTCCTGGTCCGGACCTCACCAAAACTGTGTGGAACTGAGAAAGGGCTGTTCCCACAGTCAGAGCTTCCTACATCCCAGAAGGAGCTCACCAAAGAGATGCTGGCCAGTACCAGTGACACAGTGTCCCAACACATAGGACAAATCAGAAAACAAGCAGCAGGGAGAAGAAAAACTACAAGCAACCAAGCAAGTCCTCAGGGAAAAGACACACCACAAAAAGAAAATCAACAACCAAACTGCAACCACAGTGACTTGGAAGAAGTTCTGAGCCTTCCAATAGAGAATTTAAAATTGCCATGATTAAAAAACTGAGAGAAGTAAAAAATGATGTGGGAAAAATAATCAGCGATCAGAAGAATGAAATTGAGTCCCTAAAGAGGGAAGTGAAAGAAATGCAGGAGATCAAAGGATTAACAAAAGAGCTAAAGAACTCTGGGAAAAGCAGTGAAAGCAGAATAGATGAAATGGAAGAATGAATAAGCACTCTCGAAACACAGAAATAAAAAAGAACCAAAACAGAAAAGGAAAGAGAAGGATAAAGGACAAAGAATAAAGAATAAAGAAAGACTTACGGAACTGTCTGACTCCATGAGGAAAGGAAATACAAGATTTATAGAATCCCAGGAGGAGAGGCGAGAGACATGGGAACAGAGAAAATATTCAAGGAAATAATTGAAGAGAAATTCCCAAACATGAAGGAGCTGAAAATATACATACAAGAAGCAAGAAGAACACCAAACTTCCATGATAAAAAATAATGAAGCTGTCAAGAGGGAAGAAACAGATAACATACAAAGGAAAACCAACCAGACTGACATCGGACTTCTCCGAAGAAACACTACAGGCAAGGAGAGAGTGGAGGGACATAGTCAACAGACTCCAAGAAAATAGATGCCAACCAAGAGTACTCTATCCCGCAAAGCTCTCCTTCCTCTATGAAGAAAGAATAAGGACCTTCCCAGACAATCAGAAACTCTGGAATTTCATTATGACTAAACCCCCACTCCAAAAAATGCTACAAGGAGTCCTAAAACCAGAACCAACACAGAGATGAGTAAGAATGAAACAAGACAAAAAATAAAACCACAGAAAAGACAAACAAAATGGCAAATACAGATGCTAACATATTAATATTAACTTGAAATGTAAAGGGACTAAGCTCCTCAATAAAAACACACAGAGTCACAGGCTGGATTAAGGAAAAAAAACAACCTTTTGCTGTCTCCAGGAAACACATTTAACTGCAAAAGATAAATATAGACTGAAAGTAAAAGGATGGAAAACAATACTACAAGCAAATGGATCAAAAAAGAAAGCAGGAACAGCTATACTTATATCAGATAAAACAGATTTCAAACTTAAAAAGGTAAAAAGAGACCCAGACGGTCACTACATTATGATCAAGAGGACAATACATCAAGAAGACATAACACGCATTAACTTATACTCACCAAATGAAGGAGCACCAAAATATATCAGACAACTATTATCATCTCTGAAAACAGACATAAGAGAAAATACATATGTAGTGGGAGACTTCAACACACCACTATCAATAATGGATAGATCAATGAGACAAAAAGGAAGTAAGGACACTAAAGATCTAAATAAGGATCTAGACCTCTTGGGCTTAACAGACATTTATAAAACACTACACCCCAAAAAATCTGAGTACACATTTTTCTCAAGTGCACACAGATCATTCTCCAGGATCAATCACATACTGGGACACAAGATAAACATCAACAGATACACTAAGACTGAAATCATACCAACCATCTTCTCTGACCATGAAGGCATCAAACTAGAAAAAAAAAAACATAAAAAGAAGGCAAGGAACCCTCTTACCCCATGGAGGTTGAAACCCATACTACTGGAAGACCACTGGACTAACGAGGAGATCAAAGAAGAAATTTAAAAATACTTTGAGTTGAATGACAAGGAGGACACCAATTTCCTAAATGTATGGGATGCAGCAAAAGCAGTAATAGAGGAAAATATATAGCAATAGAGGCTCACATCAAGAAATAAGAAAGAACTCAAAGAAACAAACTAATCTCACATCTCAAGGAACTAGAAAAAGAACAACAACAACAAAATAACCTAAATCCAGGAGAAGAAAGGAAATAATAAAAATCAAAGCAGAATTAAATGAAATTGAAACTAAAAAAATAATCCAAAAGATCAATGAAACCAAGAGCTGGTTCTTTGAAAAAATAAATAAAATAGACAAACCCCTAGCCAGGCTCACAAAGGAAAAATGGGAGAAAGCACAAATAAATAGGATCACAAATGAAAGAGGAGAAATCACAACAGACACAGAAGAAATCAAAAGAATAATCAGAAACTACTATGAACAGTTATATGCAAACAAGTTCAACAATCTAGAAGAGATGGACAAATTCCTACATCTCTACAATCACCCAAAGCTAGATAAAGAAGAAATAGAACACCTAAATAGACCAATTACAAGCAGCAAAATTGAAATGGTAATCAAAACCCTCCCCAAAAACAAAAGTCCAGGGCCAGATGGATTCACAAATGATTTCTACCAAACATTCAGAAATGAATTAGTGCCTATCCTTCACAAGTTATTCCAAAAAATTGAGAAGGAAGGGATAATACCAAACACGTTCTATGAAGCCAACATTACACTAATACCAAAACCGAACAAGGAAAATGCAAAAAAGGAAAACTTCAGGCGAATCTCTCTAATGAACACTGATGCAAAAATCCTCAATAAAATTTTAGCTATCAGAATCCAACAATGTGTCTATAAGATAATTCACCGTGGCCAAGTAGGATTCATTCCAGGGACACAAGGATGGTTCAACATCTGAAAATCAAACAATGTTATCCAACACATCAACAAAAAGACATATCAAAGCCATATGATAATATCAATAGATGCTAAGAAAGCTTTCAACAAAGTACAACACCCAGGGAACTGTATGGGGACTATAACCAAGATGAAAATGCATACATCATGCAAAAATGAAAAACTATGTAAAAAATATATAAAATAAAAAGAAATTTTAAAAAGTGTCTGTTTAGGCCCTTTGCCCACTTTTTGATTGGATTATTTCTTTGTTGCTGGGTTATATAAGAATTTTGTATATTTTGGAGATTAGCCCTTGTCAGGTGTGTGGCAGCCAAATATTTTTTTCCATTCTGTAGGTTGCCTTTTTGTTTCTGTGATTGCTTCTTTTGAAGTATAAAAGCTTTTAAGTTTGATGTACTCCCACTTGTTTTTGCTTTTATTTCCCTTGCTGTTGCTGTTGAGCCCCCAAATACATCTTTGTAGTATATGTCCTATAGTGTGTCCCTTATAATTTCTTTCAAATACTTTATCTCTTCACTTCTTATATCCATATATTTAATCTATTTTGAAATAATTTTTGTATATGGAGTTAAGTATGAGTCTTGTTTCATTTTTTTTCAAAAGGCTATCCATGGTTCCCAATATCATTTATTAAAGAGACAACCTTTCCAGTTTTTGACCATAGCTCCTTTGTGAAAGATCAGCTGCCCATATTTCTGTGGGTTTATCTCTGTACTTTTAATTTTACTCCATTAGTTGCTTTCTGTTTTTTGTTCCAGGACCATACTGTTTTATTTGTGTTGCTGTGTAATATAAGTATAAAATCAAGAAGTGTGATACCTGCATTTTTTCTTCCTTTCAGGATTTTTTTTTTTTTTAGCTATTTGGGGCCTTTTGTGGTTCTGTATAAATTTGATAATTGATTGTTCTATTTCTTTGAAAAATGTCATTGGAATTTTGGTAGGTATTGCATTGAACCTGTAAATTGCTTTGGGCAATATGACCATTTTGACAACGCTAATTCATTATTAGCATGGGATAGCTTTCCATTTCTTTATGTCTTATTTCCTTTAACTGAGTTTTATAATTTTTAATGTACATATCCTTTAACTTCTTTGTTAAGTTTACTCCCAGGTATTTCATTATTTTTGTTGTCATGGTAAGTGGGATTGTTTTCCTTATGCTCCTTTCTTCTAATATATTGTTTGCATATAGAAATGGAAGGAATTTTTTGGTATTAATTTTAGCATCCTTACACTATTGTGTTAATTTATTATTTTTAGAAATTTTTTGTTGTATTGTTTTGGTTTCTCTAAGTATACTAACATGTCATCTTAAATAGTGAGAGTTTCACTTCTTTTTTAATTTGGATTACTTTTATGTCTTTTTCTTGACTAATGCTTTGGTTAACACTTCCTATACTATTTTGAATAATAGTGGTGATTGTGGATATCCTTGTCTTGTTCTTGATCTTAGTGGAATCACAAACTTTTTCACCATTGTGTATGATTGGACGCTGGGTTCATCAGATACGGTCTTTATAGTGTTTAGATAAGTTCCATTTATTCTCCAATTGTTGGGGGTTTTATCATAAACAGATGTTGGATCTTGTCAAATGCTTCTTCAGCATCTACTGAGATGATTGTGTGGTTTTAGTCCAAATTTTTGTTGATCTGGTGAATGATTGATTGATTTGCATATGTTGAACCAACCTTGCATTGCTGGTATGAAGCCTTCTTGATCAAGGTAGATGATTCTCCTTGATATGTTTCTGTATTTTGTTGAGGATTTTTGTATCTGTAGTCATCAAACATATTGATTTAAAATTTTCTTTATTTTTTTACTGGTATTGTTTGGTTTGGGTATTAAAGTACTGTACCCCTCATAGAATGTGTTAGGGAGTTTTCCTCCCTTTTTGAACTTTTTGAGGATATTGTGTAGGATAGGTATTTAATTTTCTTTGAAAGTTTGGTAGAATTCATAGAAAAAGCCAACAGGTACTGGGTTTTTATTCTTAAGGAGACTTTTTTTACTTTGAAAAAGTTTCTTTTTTTAATTTTGATTTTTTTTTACATTGCTGTTCATTTTTGTATATTGTTTGCTTTCTCCTCTCAGGTGTATTCCCCATAAAATTACCACCACCAAGACACAAATGAAATGACACCATAGTCTCTCATGCTCTTCCCTCCCCTGTTTTGCTCCCTTTCCTTCCCCTTCCACTGCTGAATGTTTCCAGTTTGTTCTGTGCCTGCTGGTTTTGTCTTTTTTCCCCCCTTATCCCTTGTATAGTTTCCCTATGTTCCTCCTATAAGTGAAACCATCCAAAATTTTTCTTTATCTTTCCGACTTATTTCACTGAGCATAATCCCTCCAGCTTCATCCATGTTGTGCAAATGACGTAAGTTCATCTTCTTTCATTGTTGAATAGTATTCCATTGTGCATATATACCACATCTCTTTGATCCAGTCATCTGTTTTTGGACATTTAGGTTGTGTCCATATCTTAGCTATTGTAAATAGTGCTACAATAAACATAGGAGTGTAGGTTTCCTTTTGAATTAATGTTTTTGTGACCTTTGGGCATATTCCTAACAGTGGAATTGCTGGGTCATCTGGTAGCTCCATTTTCAGTAGGTTGAGGGTCCTCCACACAGCTTTCCGTAGCGGTTGGACCATTTTCATTCCCAACAGCTGTGTAAGAGAATTCTTAGGGAGACTTTTTATTACTCTTTCAACTTTAGTACTAGTGATTGGACTGTCTATTTCTTCCAGTTTCAATCTTGGGAGGTTGTATGTGTCTAAAAATGTATCTATTTCTTCTAGGTTGTCCAGTTTCTAAAAAGACATTTGTAATAAACTCTTGTGATTCTATGTATTCCTGTCCTATCTGTTGTATTTTGTTTTTGTTCTATTTTTTTCCTTTCATTTCTGATTTATTAGTTTGGGTTTTCTCCCTTCTCTTCCTCATAAAACTAGCTAATAGCTTGTCAGTTTTGTTTATTTTTCTTTCAAATAATCAACTCTTGGTTTCACTGCTCTTTTGGACTATCTTTTTGGGTTCTATCTCATTTCTTTTTTTTTCTTTCTTATCTCTATGCACGCAAGAACTGGGGTTCAGGCCAGAGGTTCAGGAGGTAAGAGGAGTCACCAGAAACAGAGTGGGGAGCAGAACAGGCAGACTGACTGAAACACACTGCTGAGGGGAGCAGTGGATAACACAGGAGAGGTCTGCTGCACCATGTGGGTAGCCACAGCTGGGGATTGAACTCGTGCCTCAGTGGCTCCGGATAGCTCTCAGTTTGCATCTTAACCCCTTGCGCCGCCAGGGAGGCCCACTATCTCATTTATTTCTGCTCTGAATTTTTCTTTTTCATTCCTTCTAATGATTTTGTATGTATTTGTTCCTTTCTCTAGTTCCTTCAGCTTCAGAGTTAGCTTGTTAATTTGAGACTTTCTTGGTTTTTCATGTGGACCTATATTGCTATAAACTTCTCATACAATACTGCTTTTAGAGCAGCCCAGAGGACCTGGTAACTTGTCTTTCCATTTTCACTACTCTGTAGATACTTTTTGATGTCCTTGATATCTTCATTGGCTCAGGAGTTAATCAGAAGCATTTTGTTTTTTCTCTATGTGTTTTCATTTGTTCCAGCATTCTGTTTGTGGTTGATTTCTAGTTTTATAGCATGTGGTCTATGAAAATGCTTGATCTAATTTCTATTTTTGTATATTTTCTGAGAAATATTTTATGTCCTAGTATATGAACTATTCTTTTTTTTTAAGATTTATTTATTTATACAAGAACTGGGGTACAGGCCAGACTCGCTGGAGGGTGAGAGGATGTTTCCCACCAGAGACAGTGGGAAACAGAACAGGCAGACTGAAGAAATACACTGCTGAGGGGAGCAGGGGGTGAGACAGGAGAGGTCTGCTGCACCATGTGGGACCCTTGCTGGCCAGCCAGCATCAAACCAGCACTGCAGAGGCTGTGGACAGCCTCGCAGCGTGGCACTTAACCACCTGCACCACCAGGAGAGGCCCTGAACTATTCTTGAAAATATTCCATGTGCACTGGAGAAGAAAGTGTATTTATTAATTTTGGGATGGAAAACTATGAATGGCCAATAAATCCATCTGTTCTAACAGTATGTTTAAGGCCTCTATTTCTTTGCTAATTTTTTTTAAAGATTTATTTATTTATTTATTTATTTATTTATGCAAGCACTGGGTACAGTCAGAAGTGAGGGAGGGTGAGAGAATTCACCAGAGCCAGTGCGGGGAGCAGAGCAGGCAGAAGGACCGAAGCACACTGCTGAGGGGAGCAGCGGGCAGCAGGAGAGGTCTGCGCGCCATGTGGGACCCTCCTCCAGTGGCCAGGGAGCAGCCAGGGATCAAACTGGCGCTGCAGAGGCTGCGGGCAGCTTCGCAACCCAGCGCTCAACCGCTGTGCCACCGGGGAGGCCCTCTTTGCTAATTTTTTGTCTGGATGCTTATCCCTTCATGTTAGTATTGTCTTGAATTCTCTGGCAAAGATTGTATTTTGATCATTATGTTGTTTTAGATATATTAATAGTCTCTCTACATAACTAGGTGCTCCTATATTAGATACGTAAATAATGACAAGTTATATCTTTTTGGTGAACTGTCCCTTGCTCATTATATTGTGACCATCTTTATGCCTGATTACTTTGTTCAGTCAAAAGTCCATCTTACCAGATATGAGAACAGTAGTTCCTGCTTTACTCTTTGAGTAAGTTAGTCTATATAGCTTAATTTCAACCTATTATATTTAGTTTGTTTTAGTCTTTGGATTTTAAATGAGTCTCCTGTAAACACAGTTATCAATGATTGAAACTTTTTCACCTACATTATTAGCGTGTCTTTTTATTAGTGAATTCATACCAATCACATTTAGGGTGATTATTGACTGAACTATTTAGCATCAGTTATTCTATTTTTGATTGTTTTATCTTTCTGTTGTTCCTTTTTCTATTTGTTTCTCTCTGCTCTTTCTGCATGGCTTTTCTTAGTATTTATATCACTTTCTTTGTTTCTTCATCTGTGGGTCTCTATTCTGAATTTTTGGTTAGTGGTTACCATCAGAATTTTACTGAAATCCCTATATCTTCAGTCTTTAATGAGCTAGTGTCTGCTCTCTGACATATTATACAAGTTCCGTCCATTTTGTCTTCCCCCTTAGTATTTTGGTTTTGACTCATAGTATTCTTGCCCATGCTCTGAGTATTGTATTGCTGTTGTCATTTTGCTCAGAAATTTGTTTCTTTTTTTTTTTTCTTATAGAATTCCTTTCAACATTTCTTGAAAGGCAAGTCTGGTGCTGGAAACCTCTATTAGCTTCAGTTTGTCTGGGAAAACCTTTATTTAATCTTCATATTTGAATGATAATTTTGCAAGATAGAAAATTCTTGACTGGCAGTTCTTGTCTTTTAGAATTGTGACTACTTCCATGCTCTTCTTGCCAGGAGAGTATCTGGGCTGAAATCCAAGGAAACCTTAATTTGGGAAGCTTTGTAAGTTATTATTTTTCCCTATTTCCTGTGAATTTTTTTCTTTATCTTTGATTGTTGGTATTTTGACAGTGATGTGTCTAAGTATAGGTCTTTTCACATTTGTAATTCGTGTGTTCTCTCTGCTTCCTTGATATCCATATTTAATTTATTCTTCAGGTTTAGAAAATTCTGTTAATTTTTTTTTCTGCTCCATTTCTTTCTCTTCACCTTCTGGGTTTATGATTATTCTTAATTTTCCTCTTTCAATTGAATCTGATATTTCTCAAAGTTTCCTCATTTTTTCCTTTGTCTTGATTCTCTTCTTCTAAATGAATGATTTGTTCATTTAAGTCTTCTATATCTGAAATTCTTCTGGCAGTTAATTTTGAAGCATTTTTTAAATTACTATGCATTTCAGTCTTGTTGTAATCTCTTTATAATTAAATCTCTTTGGTGATGAACTCTCTTTGTTCCTAGATCTCCATTCTAACATCATGCACCTGCCTGTCTACCTTTCACTGACTTTCTAGTAGCTCACTTAGCATTCTTAATATTTTTGTTTTCAAGTGTTTGTGTGATTGTTCTTCTATTTCTGTGTCCTTTATATTTCTCCCATAATTTGTGTCCTTCTCATTTTTCTTTCCCATCTTGTGTTCAGATGCTTCTGGGATTTTTGTGTGATTTATACCTTATTTATCCTTTCCTACCTTTACTTAAAATTATATGAACATACTAGATTTTTACATAAAGAAAATATGAAATGATTCTTATTACATGCAAAGAAAGAAAAGTAAAAATAATGTTATTTGATTTCTTATAATGAGAAAGCATTTATTTATTATTTTCAGAACTGTAAAAAATAGTCTGCCAGAATATAAACTAAAATATCAAAAGCAATTAATCTCTGGATGATAGAATTCTAGATAACTTTTTTCTTTTGGTACAAAAGCTTACAACAATGCACAGATAACACTTGTATAATTAAAATAAATTTAAAAATCATAATATAGATCATTTATTGACATTGAAATAGTTCCATAAATAGATTACTAAGTGGGGAAAAAAACCCTACAATGCAGATTGTAGATGTTATGGTGATTTTTGCTTTAAAATGTGCACATACATAGTAAGAAACAGTGTAAGTGCATACATCAAAATGTTACTAGTGTTCATATTTGAGTGGTCAAATTTTGGTTAATTTTTTGTTTCACACTTTTTTTTATGTTTTCCAATATTTTGCATTAATCATTTATTATGTTTTAATGAGAGAAAAAATAACTATCATTAAATAAATTAGAAAACATAGATACACAAATGAAAGAATCAGAGATCGAGTCAGAACCCACAGATCTTCACAGTAGATTAGATGGCATGCTAGAATAATAATGTGACTCCTCTAGCTGAAGCAGAGAAGAGAGTTTTAAAAAATCCTCTCTGAAGGTATGCAGAAAAAATAAAGTTAAAAATGTGACATTTTGTCATCCACAACTTCAGGTAAGTCCAACACCTGCACAGACTACCTGCCCTCCCAGAGATTGCACCTAAACACCACTGTGGACTAGCAAAACTAAGAATTTCTGATATTGGCATCCCTCTTGTCCAGACCTTTGTAGGTCTCCTTATTTCCTGCAGTTGAACACCTTTCCAGGGTCCTACACTCATGTCATTGTTCTTGGCATCACCAGCTCCTCATGCCTCAATTGATGAGGGCCTTTATTTGATTATTGATGAGGCTCCAGAAGACAGCCTTTATTTTAGAGTAGATGCATGCCTCCCATTTGGCTTTGCATTCCTTCAAATTCTACGCTTCTGCTGATGAGAATGTTCT
Source organism: Talpa occidentalis (assembly GCF_014898055.3). Classification (NCBI taxonomy): domain Eukaryota; kingdom Metazoa; phylum Chordata; class Mammalia; order Eulipotyphla; family Talpidae; genus Talpa; species Talpa occidentalis. The sequence continues at coordinate 49,949,964 of NW_023603184.1, forward strand.
AGTCCAAGAAGTGAGGCCTGGCCAAGACCAGCTTCTGCTCCAGGCACAATTCCATGAAGAGGAGGTGCCATTTCCCCACCCCAGCTTCTAAATAGCCTTGGATTACAAGTCCCAGTATTCCATAAATCAGACTTGCTGAGTGGGGGAGCTACTAGTAATTAGGGGTGAAGCTGAGTGGGACTAGATGACTAGTAATTAGAGGTGCCGCTGAGTGGGACTATATAACCTGGAAGACAGGCAGGCCCACTCTCTTGTTTCTGCAGCCCAACTTTCACCCTAGTTCTGTGGGAAAGAAGACTTGGAGGAGACCCATGGAGGAAAGGTGTGGGGAGACTGTCCTTGACAGAGACAATAGTAGCTTTTATCTTGATTTGCTTTTTTGCATCTCTTTCCCTTCTGACCCAGGCTTGCCTGGCCCTTTTCTTGTGGTTCTCTGCTGGAGGGTGCCTTGGATTTGTGGCAAGCTTTTTGGCCTCAGCAGCCCTACTTAAGGCTGATTCTGTTTGGTTGAGCATTTGTCAATGAGGGGATAGGAAATCTGGGGAGTTTTATTAAGAAACTATTATTAGGAATATACTTTATTCTCTTCTTTCTGTATGCATATCAATTCTATTAAAGATCTTTCACACTAAGAGTCTGTTTCCTGTGTCTTTGTGCATACAACTGACCGGAATCCTTTCAGAGCATGTACCCCTTAACAATTTGGGGCCACTAGGTGCCCCTCAGTCATGTGCTAACACTCCCACACTGATGGGAGTTTTCACCTCTCAAGGGTACTTTTACTGCTGGCAGAAATAATCTCCATCTCTGCCATCTTGGCCAAAGCTATGTGCAAGATTCGCTCTCAGCAAGAATCTTACCCATTAAATCCTGCCTCATAAACTGTAGTCTCGTATATGACCATACCAGATGCTAATCACATACTGTTAGGTGAAAATAATCTCACCAAAATAACAAATCATGCATGTGGCTGCACAAGTTTTTCACTAAACTTATGCACAAAGGACACTTCAGGCAAATGCCTATTCTTTACTGCCAGCTTATGATGGCCCCAAGACCCATCAGATCTCTTGCTCCAGCAGCTGCGCTGCACCATGTGGATCTTCTAAAGATAATTTGTCCTCTGACTTCAGAATGTCCTAAACACCAGTGATAAGATAGAGAAGAGGTGAAAATGAATTCAACCAGAGTGCCCAGGGACCAACTAATTCGTGCACTCTGAAGGGGTCCTGCCATCCATGCATACAAAGGAAAAGGAAGCAGACTCTTAGGATAAAAGAACTCTAATAGGGGCCTCCCCAGTGGTGCAGCAGGTAGAGTGCTGCACTGTGAAGCTGTCCCCAGCCTCTGCAGCACAGTTTCGATTCTTGGCCGGCCAGGGAGATTTCCACATGGCATGGCAGACCTCTCCTATCTCACCGGCTGCTCCCCTCAGCAGTGTATTTCATCAATCTGCCTGTTCTATTCCCTGCACTGTCTCTGGTAAATCCTCTCACTCTCCCATGCCTCTGACCTGTACCCCAGTTCTTGTATAAATAAATAAATCTTTGAAAAAAATTAAAAAAAAACTCTAATAGAATTAGTGTGCATAGAGAAAGAGAAGAAAGGATGTTTTCCCAACAAATCACCCCAAATAACCCATTCCCTCATGGGTAAGGGACCAGCCAAAAAGAATTGGCCCAAAGTATAGCTATTGAGGCCAAAAGTCTAAAGCACCTTAGATTGTCACCTTGCCAAAAACCTAAGGCACCTTCCCATGGGGAATCATAGAAAAGGAATTCTGAAGCAGGCCCCAGAAAACTTGGTCAAAAGGAGTAAAATTGAAGTAATGGCTGCCACTGTCCAACTCCCCATATGCTTCTCTCCCATCTGTCTCTTTCAAATATCTCTACTGGTCTCCTTCCATGTGTCTCCTCCCGCATCCTCTTCCCAGCAATAACAGTGTGTAAGTTTGCCTGCAGGAACCAGATCTCTTCTAGTGAATTTGAAACAAAATATATTTTACCAAATATATTGATAACATTTGAAGATGTACTCAACATCTAGTTCTTCTTTCCCTGAGCCCACCAGCCTTCCATGTTAAATAGCTTCATCTGGCAGCTCAGTTCTGCCCCTCATTAAGTGGGACAGGAAACATGGTACCTCCCATTTTTATGGAGATGTCTGTGTAACAACAAGATAAGGGTATTAAAAGGACTAAACAAAGCCAATAGTCTCCAGACATGATTGACAGGGAAAATAATCTCTCAGTCCACTTCCATTTATAACTACTTCATTCTTCCAACAAAATTAATGTTTCTTTAAACTCTCCACTTTGGGGCCTCCCTGGTGATGCAAGGGGTTAAGCATAGCTCTGTGAAGCTGTCTACAGCGTCTGCAGCACGAGTTCACCCCCCAGCTGGCCACGGAGCAACCCACACGGCGCAGCAGACCTCTCCTGACTCGCCTGCTGCTCCCCTCAGCAGTGTGTTTCAGTCAATCTGCCTGTTCTGTTCCCCACTGTGTCTCTAGTGAATCTCCTCACTCCCCATACCTCTGGCCTGTACCCCAGTTCTTGTATGCATAAATAAATAAATCTTTAAAAAAATAAAAGAAAATCTCCATTTTGTTTCAAATTCACTTCAGAGTTCCATTTTCTTTGGAATTAAGGACAGAATCCTTGAGCTCCCCCTGGAGGGAGGAGTGTACTAGCAAGACTCTCTCCTCGGTAGTGGCTCTTGTTTCACACAACCCAGGTCATCTTAGGAGCAACCTTAGTTTATTTGGTAGCTGACGTTTGCCCTTTTCCAGCCAGCTTCAAGGGGATCAGTCTGCAATCTCCTGACATCTGACTGGGACTTCCGTCCTTCTCGTGTGTGTGCTGTTGTAGTCTTGATAAAGGAGGGTCACAGGGGCGCTAAGGGTAAAGAGAAATCAAATTAGAAAAACAAAGAATGTGAAATATTTTATTAATAATTTCGATGTTAAGAACATCTTAAAATGTTATTATCAATATATTTGGTGAAATAAAATATAGGATTAAAATTTAAAAAATAATAAAGTGGGGAGGAGGCTTCCTTGTCCTGCTGCATAAACAGCCTAGCCTGTGTTTCCCAGTCTAATCTTCCATGTTCTCCTCCAACACCAATATTATTAGTCTTCTTCGACTGCTGTATCCTTCTTCCAACCCTCCTCACATTACTTAGAATTGTTTTCTGACCCTCAATCCTTATGTCTTTATGAAAATATTTTTCTTCCTTAAAACCTCATGTTACCAGGTCAGTTTGCTCACACCAGCATTGATATTCCGTAGAATTTGTTTACAAAGCACTTCTATACATTGTTTTTCATTTTACTTATCTCTGCATAGCTTATTTGCTGTTTCTAACCAAATGACTAGGCAAGGTCTAGTGTGCAATAGATTGTCATTAGGTAAATTTCAAATCAAGTTGTTGAAGGATGATTACAAACAAACATTTTCAAAGAACAGAAAAAACTATTGCTTAAAAAAGAAAGAAGGGGGCCTCCCCTGGTGGCGCAGCGGTTGAGCGCTGGGCTGCGAAGCTGCTCAAAGCTCGCAGCACTGGTTCGATCCCTGGCCACCGGCAAGGGTCCGGCATGGTGCGACAGACCTCTCCTGCCGCGCCCGCTGCTCCCCTCAGCCGTGTATTTCGTCAGTCTGTTCTGTTCCCCGCTCTGGCTCTGGTGAATTCTCTCACCCTCCCACGCTTCTGACTGTACCCAGTGCTTGTATAAATAAATAAATAAATAAATAAATAAATAATAATAAATAATAAATAAATAAATAAATAAATTTTAAAAATAAAAATAAAAAAGAAAGAAGGGAGGAAAGAGGAAAAAAAGGTGTTTAGAAGTTAAATATGAGAATCTCAACATGCTGCTCACAGAGCATTGGACTGAAGATCAATTTCCATTTGGGCATTAATTAACTAAATGACTACGCAACTGTCCTCTAGGCAGCAGTTTCTTCTCTCAACATCCAAGGCAGTGGGTTATATGAGCTCTGAAGTTTATCACCATGCTGACATTGTGTGACTGTCTCCCCACTTGATAGCTGATTAAACAAGACAGCATCCATATTCCACTTATCACAGAGACTAGACTATTAGGTACACCGGCTAAACACTAGTTCATCTTCACACATAAAGAAAATATTCTACAACACTTTCAACTTAAAGGAAAAAGTTTACCTTTTCCATTGAGGATGCGTGTATACAGGAGTATTTACCTGGCAGTATGGTAATGGAGAACTGTACAGCTTATTTAATAAAAAATGTTGCAGAAATATTTAAATTCCCTTCTGGATGAGTATGGAAGAAATTTTCAGTTTTGTCTCTCACTAGTCTGAAATTTTTTTCTTATCATTTCTTCCTCAAGGGTTTATGATATGCCATTTCAGGCAGAAGTTTCAATTCCAGCAAATAAAAGAAAAATGAAAAAGAGCTATGTCAAAACAACCATATCTGGGAGGATGTAAAATCATCTGACAAAGATTGTTCTAAATGGTAAGCAAGAAAGGAGAAGGATAACACTTAGAAGCCAATAAGAAAAAAGGGGAAAGAATTTAAATAGGATAGGCCAGGAAAACAAACAGATTCCAGAAAATTAAAATAACACTTCTGGAACCTAGGACAGCTGAGATACTTAAGTTAATACATATGGTAGCAACTTATTTATCAAGAAATTTACAGCAACATGGAGCTCTATTAATGGCACTTCTGGAGTTCACTAAAATATTTGTAAAGAATTGATTTAATTTCACTATATCATTATGTTTTCCTGACTTATTTAAGAGAAATCCCAATTTCACTGTCCCTACAGATAAGTGGTGGTTTTTTTTTTAAGGATTTATTTATTTATGCATACAAGAACTGGGGTGTAAGCCAGACGTGTGGGGGGATGGAGGTGAGAGGATTCACCAGAGAGAGGGGGAGCAGAAAAGGCAGATCCACCAAAACACACTGCTGAGGGGAGCAGCAGATGAGGCAGGAGAGGTCTGCTGCACCACGTGTGTTGCTCGCTGGCTGACTGGGGATTGAACTTGTGTTGCAGTGGTTGGCAACAACTTGATAGTGCTATCTTCAACTCCTGTGCCACCAGGGAGGCCCAGTAAGTAGTGTTCTTTATCTCCTCTGTGGCTTTTGGGTGCTGTTTCCTCTCCCTGGAGTCCTCCTGGTATCCCACTCTTCAAAACCCATTTTAATCCTCTGTGACTCCAGTCAGCAAAGTAAGTTACTCCCACTGTCATTCCGCAGTCTTAACTCATAGCGCTTTCATTTTAATAATCATTGGGTCTCTAGCTGGGGAAATGCCAGGTGCACCCAGCTGGGGATCAGTGAAGTGAGGAGGGATCTGATTACAACAGCAATACTCAATTATAGGAAGTTAAGACTTTGTTTACTGAGCATCTAATACTAGTGTCTGTTTAAAAAGAAAAACCTTATGTTTTCTTCTGGTGCTGTTCTGAGTATATTCTGGGAGTCTAAATACAATCCAAATAATTGGAGGAGGGAGAATCAGAGGAGCAGGATGCTGAAATAAGAAGTAAAAAAAAAGAATACTCAGCTTTGGAAGAATTTGCAAGGACTAAGTTTATCGACGCCCACATCTTCTCTTAGTTATACTCCTACAGTTTATAGATCTCAGCATTACTCAGGGAAATGTTTCATGCTCTTTCTCTGATGAGAACAACCATAGTATTTCATACTTCTTATTCATAGCATTTTCCATAATTGTAAATGTGTCTTTGTACGTGATTCTTTGATGGAGGTCTGTTTCTACCACCGGGCTTATGCAAATAGTGACTTACTTCTACCTGACTTTGATCAGCACTGTACCCCAGGTCTAGAGCACAGACTATGGCACATGATGGGGTTTCAAAATTTGTAAAGTAGATGAACATTGTGGCATGAAAGGCAATAGGGTAAAGGGATGAAACACAGATTCAAAGGGACACAGATGTACAGTTACTTTAACTTAGCATTGCTTCCCGGTCTTTTGGCAAAGATCAAGTGTATTTTAACTCAGCAGTATTGCTATTGACCAACGACAGAATGATACATAAATGAATCCTCATGGGAGGGTTTTTCCTCCTGAAACCAAACATGTGATGTCTTTTCCAACACCACTTTCCTAACCTTCTGACATCAACTGGGTGTCAAACAACTAAATTGCATTCTGACTCTCTTTACCTATAGTTACCATCATATCCCACAAGTTACAGCCTCCCCCAACCTTGAGATACCAATCACATAATCCTGGCCACCTAGTCTTTGAAAATACAAGGTATACTGGGCCTCCCCGGTGGCGCTGCGGTTGAGCGCTGGGTTGCGAAGCTGCCCGCAGCCTCTGCAGCGCCGGATCCCTGGCTGCTCCCCGGCGGCCAGCGGAGGAGGGTCCCGAATGGCGCGCAGACCTCCCCTGCTGCCCGCTGCTCCCCTCAGCAGTGTACCTCGGTCCTTCTGCTTGCTCTGCTCCCTGCTCTGGCTCTGGTGAATTCTCTCACCCTCCCACGCTTCTGACTGTACCCAGTGCTTGTATAAATAAAATAAAAAATTTAAAAAAATAAATAAATCTTTAAAAAAAAAAGAAAATACAAGGTATAAAATTCAAGATTCCCATGGTACACTCCTCATTTTTGATTGTTCACTAAAATGACTCACAGAATTCAGGAATACACTTGCCTTTATTTACCAGTTTGTCTTAGAGAATATAAATGAATACCCAGATGAAGTACTTAGTGTGAGGTCCAGAAAGCTCCCAAGCGCAGGACCTCTACCCCTGTAAATTTGGTGTGCCACCCTCCCAGCTCCTCAATGTGTTTACTGCCCTGGAAGTTCTCAGAAGTCTGTTGAGGGTTTTTATGGAGGTTTCATTATGTGGGCAGGCTTGATTGAATCATTGGTGATTGAGCTCAATCTCCAGTTCTTTTCTCCTCCCTGGAGGTGAGGTTTGAAAGTTCCAACCTTCTAATCAAGGCTTGGATCAACCTCCATCTTAAAGCTATCTAGAGACTTGACTTGCCAAGAGTGGCCTCATTAAAAGATGCTCCGCTCACCCTTTTCACTCAGGAAGTTCTGAGGGTTTTAGGAGCTTTGTGCCAGAAACTGGGAACATAACAAATCTTTCTATGATACCACATATTGGAATGGATCTAAGGACATAAATTTAAGGGTACATACAGTTAATAAGTAGTTGGTAATGATGATGCCAACAATGTTGGCAACCAAAGTTTAAAAGGTAATAATAAGTCATTAGGTTACACTTGCATTTCATGGCAATTTATTTTCTACTAACTTGTTAAATAGGCAAATTAATGGCATCAGCATGCTTTCACTGAGTAATTACAACACTCCCCTCCCCACTTCATCCAGCCCTAATGCTCTCTTACCCTGAGTCATTCATTTGATAATTAGATGTTATAGATACCCATGAGAATGTTCAGCTGAATTAAATATTCTGGCATTGTGTTCCTGATCGTTTTTCTAGGAAGAGGTGGATGCCTTTAATAATCTTAAATCCTACGCAAGACATGAGTTTAGATCTGAACAACCCTCGCTTCTCCTATACTCCAGCATTTAATATATCAAATACTTTCAATAAAAACTAAAAAGTAGATTGATTATTTAAGGGAATCAATCAAATTACCACTCTATACACTACTGCTCAAAATTGTTGATGACAGGTAATGGAAGGAGATTGTATACAATCTTTATATTGAGACAGTCATTCATTCATTTCTTCAAGTTTCTGTTGAATGGTTTCTGTATGCCTGACACTAGCATATAGAACACTTCTATAATGAAGTGAAAATTGGAGGCTAATAGGAAATGAACTCAACATACAACCTGCCTGTAGTGGCAGGATGGGCACAGAGCAGGATCTCTATGGCCCAAGCAGATGGGTGGAGGAGAAGAGTTCTGGAGCCCTCTGTGGCTTTTTCAGGTTTTATTGGGATTTTACCAGGCACACAGCAGGCTGGGGTGCCAGGGGGCAGGGAGGCTGGCAGGTCTCCCAGACCCCAGCAAGTCTTCACTCTCTGGACTCTCTAGCGTTCCCTTCTAGTCTCTCCCTTGTTATGGTCTGTTCCATTCCTTGTGACACAGCCCTTATAAGCCCAGTCTCAGCCCAGGTAAACCCACCTATGTGTGCCCACACTCCAGGTGCCACCATCAGGCATGCATTCAGGACCGCAGGGATCCATCATCTATCCTAATGGCGGGAGGGCAGAAAAGCCTGACAATCATTGACTCTACACTGCCTTCAGGAAGCTTCCACTCTTGCTAGGGCAAGACTAAAAAGCAAATTAAAGAACAAATCTACAATTAAATACTAAGATAAAAGGAGCATTCCACAGACTTGGGATGGGAGGGTTGAGGAGGGGGGACAAAGGCAACCAAAATTGGGTTAGGAAAGTTTTCCTAGCAAGCGAGGTTTTTGTTTTGGTTTGTTTTGGTTTGGTTTTTTAAAGATTGATTTATTTATGCATACAAGAGCTGGGGTGCAGGCCAGAGACGCGGGGGGTGAGAAGATTCACCAGAGACAGAGTGGGGAACAGAACAGGCAGACTGACAAAATACACTGCTGAGGGGAGCAGTGGGGGAGTCAGTAGAGGTCTGCCGCACCATGTGGGCCACCTCCCTGTCTGTGGGTTGAGTTTGTGCTGCAGAGGCTGCAGATACAAGCTGTAGGGTAAAGTAAAAGGTATCAGGCTTTTCTGCCCTCCCGCCATTAGGACAGATGACGGAACCCTGTGGTCCTGAATGCATGCCTGATGGCGGGCACCTGGAGTAGGGTGTGGGCATAGGTAGATGGGATTCAACTGGGCTTTTTTGTTGTTGTTGTTTGTTTGTTTGTTTGTTTGTTTATTATACAAGCACTGGGTACAGTCAGAAGCACGGGAGGGTGAGAGAATTCACCAGAGCCAGAGCGGGGAACAGAACAGACAGACTGACAAAGTACACTGCTGAGGGGAGCAGCGGGCAGCAGGAGAGGTCTGCGTGCCATGTGGGACCTTCCTCTGGTGGCCGGGGAGCATCCAGGGATCGAACCGGCACTGCAGAGGCTGAGGGCAGCTTCGCAACCCAGCGCTCAACCGCTGCACCACCAGGGAGGCCCTCGACTGGGCTTTTAAGGGTGGCATCACAGGGACACCAGCAGAAGCCAATAGAAGGATGGAGAGCCCAGAATGAAAACCTGCTGGGGGCTGGGAGGCCTGCCAGCCTACCAGCCCCCCAGCGCCCCTGCCTGCCGTGTACCTGGTAATCCCAATAAAAACCTGCAAAACCACTGAGGACTCTCACTCCTCTTTTACCTGGTCTGCTGGATCCTAGAAAACCTGCTCCATGTCCATTCCTGACCCTACACAAGCTCATGTTAAAAATGAGCTAAATGAAAAAGATGAGATAGAAAGAAGGTATTTTAAGCAACAGGAAACATAAGTGAGAAAGGTGAAAACAGTCAGAAGAATACAAGTCATTTACTACAGGTCTTTACCAGAAATACTTTCAATTTCAGAACATTTATAAATACAAAGTTTGGCCCCAAGCAAAGGTGAGTCAATTCTTTCAGACATGCCAGGAGTTCGTGGCCAGCTGAGGTAATTTTAGTCCTGGTCAGGAGATATTGGGTTATACTTTAATCTATTTAATTCCCTAAATTGCAGGATGGCAAGCATATCACCATGAAACTCACCAGCAGGGCTGTGGGTGAACCAGTGTAGGTGAAGTGCTGTGAATGTGAGTCCACCCAGAGGGAGCTGCCTGAGGCACCAGCATGTTACACCTTGCCAGGCCTTCCCTCTCTCAGGACAAATCAGAAACCTTGAGCTTTGAAATGTTGCTAATTCAAAATTTAAAAATGCTAGCCAGCTAAGTGAAAAAGTTTTCAGGATGAATTCAGTCTGCCAATCACCACGTTGTAATCTTTGATCTTTGTATATTTGTGTTTTGTTTTGTTTTTTTTTTTTTTAAGCATCCAGATGATGAGCAGTTGTTGGGAAATAAAGAGTAAACTCTTTTTTGATTTTTTTTTTTTTAAATGTATACAAGCACTGGGTACAGTCAGAAGTGCAGGAGGGTGAGAGAATTCACCAGAGCCAGAGCAGGGAGCAGAACAGGCAGAAGGACCAAAGTACACTGCTGAGGGGAGCAGCGGGCACAGCAGGAGAGGTCTGCGCGCCATGTGGGACCCTCGCCCGGTGCCCAGGGATCGAACCGGTGCTGCAGAGGCTGCAGGCAGCTTCGCAGCCCAGCGCTCAACCGCTGCGCCACCAGGGGAGGCCCTGATCTTTGTATATTTGATGTGTTTGCGCTTTGCTTTCAGTATTTTACAAAATGATAAATGTGGACGTGTCCTGCAGCAGGAGGAAGGCACAAGTCTGGACAAGTTCTTGAGGAGATGAGGCTGCAGGAGTGCTCTGGCCTGTGTTCCGGGCCTGGTCCAAGATCCGTGAAATTCCAACCAAATTCCAATCCCAACTCTGGCCCTGTGGCAATTGAAATTGCATAAAAAAGCCCAAGGAGGCTCCATACCAGTCCAAAAATAGCCCGTGGCCAAGGTGGAAGAGATCAAGTTGCTAAATTCAGCAATCAAAAAAGATAAACTCATGCCACTTGCAGCAACATGGATGGAGCTGTAGAAGGAATTATGCTCAGTGAAATAAGCCAGAAGGAAAAAGAAAAATATCGGATGGTTTCACTTATAACAGGAATGTAGGGGAACCAAATAAGACATCAGTGTAAAAATAATAATAATAATAACAGTACAAAACACTACAAAGCAAAACCGGACAATTATAAATCAGAGACATCCTGGGGGAGGAGGAGGGAGAGGGATCTGAGGGAGGGAGGGAGGAGCACGGGGGACTGAGGTGATGGTGCACGGGGTGCCTTGGGGAAGGAGATTCTATGGGGACTCAATCTGAGGGGGTGGGGGGAAGCAAATATTGTCTAAAAAATGTAAAAAATGATAAATGTTTAAAAAATCCATTCAGCCACTTTATAACTTTTAATTGGTAAATTTAAGCCTTTTACATTAAAAGTGATTACTGAGAAAAATAAATAAATAAATAAAAGGCCCAGCCACCTGAGGAGGAGGAGCAGCTGCAGGTGGGTGGGGGAGGCCCTGGGGTGGTGGCCCAGGGGCAGGGAGGAGGGCGGTTTTCAGTTCTGTCTGGGGACCAACCTCACAGATACCAAGTTGCTATCTGTGCGGGGGGTTGGGGGGGGTGGTTTGGGGGGAGTACCTGGTGAAGTGTCTGAGGCTCCTTGGTGAATAGCGGCCTAACTTATATACCTTGTGGTCTAAAAGAGAAGAATGGAAACTGCAGAAGCTTAAGAAAAACGTGCTCAACAAAAGAGATCAAAAAGATTCAGGAAGGTTCATACTCCTATATTACCTGGCTCAATTCTACCAGCATATGGAAATATTTAAGAAGGCTACTCCTTACTGCTACGCTCTAAAATGCCAGTTTGAGCACAATGCCTACCCTATAGAGCTGGCTGTTTTTGCTGCTACCTTGTCACAGTTTACATCAATAAGTAATGCTTCATGGAGGCCAGCCACTGCTTTGTGCTTCGTGGAGGCCAGATATTAGCTGCGAGTGTCATTCTTGGTCAAACTGGAAAGATTTAAAGTACAGAAAACACTACTAATACTGAAGATGTGTGTAGGGTAAGGTAAAAGTATCAGGCTTTTCTGCCCTCCCACCATTAGGATAGATGAGGGAACCCTGTGGTCCTGAATGCATGTCTGATGGCGGCACCTGGAGTGGGTACACCTGGGCTGAGAGACTGCGTTTATAAGGGCAGCGTCGCGAGGATGCCAGCAGAAGCCAAGAATGAACGGAAGCAGGAGAGCAGAGAAGCAGAGAGAACACAAGAGAAGGCCGGAGAGCCCAGATAGAGTGAAGACTTGCTGGGGCCTGGGACGCCTGCCAGCCTCCCGGCCCCCCAGCACCCCTGCCTGCCATATGCGGGTAAATCTAAATAAAAGATCTGCAAAAGCCACTGAGGACTCTTTCCTCCTTTACCCGTCTGCATGGGATCATAGAAAACCTGAGCAGTGGCCTGTCCTGCCGCTACAATGTGCCAGGGCTTTATCATCAAAGGGGAGATAGGAAGATGGCTCAAATCCTGCTTGGCTCTCATGTGGAACGCCCAACTCTCCAGAGCGACAACATGGTCGAACTGGAGCTTGATAAACAACATGAATTTAGCGCTTTCAAGAAAAAGGAACTAGAGAGGAAGAAAACATTAGGGATAAAAGCTGTGCGTTTGGAACTGCAAGCTGTGTGACACCTTCTCTGCAGTAGAAGAGAAAGTGAGATATTTGATACCTTTAGATTTTGAGGAGACCAGGGAACTTTTCTTACTGTGACCTAGCACTGTGTCTTCCCGCCAAGAGTTCTTCCAGATTCACTGACAGTATTGAAGTTGCCCACGACCACAGTACTCTGTGTAAGGTGCCTGCTTTCTTGGAAACTGACATGGAGATCTGGGGCAAAACGCATATAAGTGGAGCAGCCATGCTAGAACCCCTAATTTTGGACCCAAATCCAAGATATTACCTGTTAGTCAACAAACAGATTCAGTTTGAAACTGCACATATGTACAATGACATGACTGATTTGAATGTTGCTCTTGCTGACAAGGTGGAGTATCCGGATTCACACATTGTAAAAGTAATAATCTTAATAAGTCAGCATTGAAGTACTGCCAGCTCCCCTCAGGCTCCCTGAGAGACCCAAATAAAGTATTTCCTGAGCCTTTACAGGAAGATGTTCTTCACCCTGTCACTTTAGCTAAATATCAAGCTGCCCATCTCTGGCAAAATCATCACTGCAGATCCCAAGAAAGAGTTAAAAAACTTGGCAACATCATTAGAACATAACTAATTAATTGTTGATTACTGTGAAAAGGACCTTGAGGCTGCTTAGGAAATAGAAATTGAGCTAGAACTTAATAAAGAGATGGTGAATCAGCGTCCAACAAAAATGGAGAGATTCAGAACAAAGATGGCTCTAAGTTAATTCTTCTGTTGATGAAAATGTGCAATATTTGAGATTTTTATCCCCTTAGCCATACAACCAAATTCCGCTGGCTATTACCTTTATAGCTAGATTGTGGTCTGAACCTGAGGCAGGCCAAATGAATCTTTTTTTTTTTTTTAGATTTATTTATTTATACAAGAACTGGGGTACAGGCCCAAAGAGTGGGAGGGTGAGAGAATTCACCATAGACAGAGCAGGGAGCACAACAGGCAGACGGACCAAAAACACTGCTGAGGCGCCATAAGGGATTCTCCCTGGCCAGCTGGGAGTCGAATCGACGCTGCAGAGGCTGCAGAAAGCTTCACAGCGCTGTGTTCAACCTGCTGCACCACTGGGGAGGCCCCCCAAATGAGTTTTTGCTAGGACCTTACTTAACAAAATAATTTATACCTAACTATATAAATGGCCTTTTTAAAGAGACATGTGATTATATTCTAAATTGCTTGTTTTGTATTTAAATATTAGTGCTTAATGGAGTCCCTAAGAGAAAAAAGACAGCTTACTGTACCTGGTAGACAAGCCTGTTACTGAATTAAAATTTAAAAAGTAATGTCTTATAATTATTTTTCCTAAAATATTTACCTTCCTAAATTCCCAACGAAGCCTCTCCTTTTTGAAAATACTTAAAAAACTTAGTTGTGTTGTAAAATGGTTCATCTTAACTACAGGGATGGGACTTTGTTGGAAATATAATAAACTGACTTGTTTCACTAAAACAAACAAAACCAAAACAACAAATGGTATTAACCCTTCATATTCAGTAAGAATAAATGCAGCTAGTTATTAATATAATAACTATGTTAATATTGTCAGTAGGAAGACACATACAATTAGTATAGAGATAAACATGTATATAAAAATTGAAAATGAAAGATTCGTGCTTATGAGATGTTCTGTTCAATAACAACAGTTCTGAAAAACAAGAAATCAGTTATTTAATCATGCATGCACCTATTCCATTAACAATAATATGCAAGAAAAAGAAAAAGTGACCGTCAGAATGAAAGAATTTAAGAGTGTGCAGCTAAAGAAGGAAGATCAACTCAGATGCCTAAATAAAATTAATTCTGAGCAAAGACAACCATTTGTGTAGGAAACTGAAGGCTGGATGTTGTTACTGAAACTTCATTAGAGCCACGGGTAAATTCTAGAGCTTAAGAACATTAGAGCTGCCAAGTTTTCTACACTGGCAACCTTCACCAAGGAGGGAATAACCTACCTCAACAATATTCAATGCAGTGGAAACTGGCCTATAGAGAAAGACAGCTGAGAGACTATATATAGAGAAAAAAAGTCATGCCTAGTTTGTGATTTTAAAGAAAACTTTTTTCCAAAAATATTATTTAAATGTTTAAAAATTCAAATTGTATAGAAAGCTATACAGTAGCAAACAAGTCTTCCTCCCAAGGTCTCCTTAACTGTTTAGAGGAGACAACTTCTTTTTTCATTAATTAATTAATTAATAATTGAGGGAATATTAGGATAATGCATCAGGTATTGCCAACATAGTGCACCCACCACCAAGATCACCCAGTCCACCACCACAGTCCACTCTTTTTTCTTACCCCTCCCCTAACCCTTGTTACTAGACATTTCAGTTCTATAGCCCATTTGCAAGGGTTAGTTTTTAAGCTTGTCTTTATGTGGCACTTATTTGGTTTCTTTGTATTCCACATATTAATGACACCACCCTTATCCTTCTGAATTATTTCACTCAGCATTATGTCTTCCAACTCCATCCATATTGCTGACAATAACATCGGTTTATCATTTTTTATCATTGAATAATATTCCATTGTGTGTCTTTACCACATCTTCTTGATCTAGTCACTGGGGTATTTAGGATGCTCAAAAAACATGGGAGTGGACATTTCCTTTCAAATTAGTGTTTTTTCATTTTTCAGGTAGATACCTAGCAGTGGAATTACTGGGGCATATGACAGATCCATTTTTAATATTTTCAGACACCTTCCTACTACTTCCCATAAAGGCTGGACCAGTCTGAGCTCCCACCAGTGGTGCAGAAGAGTTCCCTTTTCTCCACACACTCCCCAGCACTTGTTGTGGGCCATTCTCACAGGTTGAGATGGTATCTTATTATGGTATTATTTACATTTTCCTGATAATAAGTGATTGTGAACATTTTTCATGTGCCTGTTTAAAAGTCTTTATATCTTTTTTGGAGAAGTTTCTGTTTAGTTTTAATCATTTTTTTATTGTGTTATTTTTTTTCTTTTGGTTGAGTTGAATGAGTTCTTAGCAGATCTTGGTTATCAGTCCCTTGTCAGATGTGTGGTATGCAAATATTTTCTCCCATTCAGTAGGGGGTCTTTTCATTTTTGTTATGGTTTCTTGCATTGTGAGAAGCTTTTAAGTTTGATGTAGTCCCAGTTATTTATAGTCTCTGTTGTTTTTCTTGCTGTTGGGGATGAATCTCCAAATACATCACTGAAGCTTATGTCATGAAATGTTTTGCCTGTTTTCTTTTATGTATTTTAGGGTTTCAGATCTTACATCCAAATCTTTCATGCATTTTGAATTGATTTTTGCATATGGTGTGAGATCATGGTCTAGTTTCACTCTTTTGCATGTGGCAGTCCAGTTTTTCCAACTGGAAAGAGGTCATCCTTACGAAAGAGGTCATCCTTATTCCAGTGTAAGTTCTTGGCTCCTTTGTCATAGAGTGACTGTCCATCTGGGTGTGAATTTCCAGGCTCTCAGTTCTGTCCCACTGGTCTGTGTGTCTGTTTTGGCTGTTGTAATTGTAATGGCTTTATAGTATAATTTTTTTTGTCAAGATAGTTTTGCTATTTGGGGTCTTTTGTGATACTATATGAATTTTGATAGTGTTAGTTTAAATTCTCTGAAAAATACCATAGTTTTTTTATATTGGGATTGCATTAAATCTGTATTTTATTTGGGATATCATGACAATTTTGACAATTTTGATTCTACCAATGCATGAGCAGGAAATATTTTCCTATTTCTTTGTGTCTTCTTTTATTTCTTTTAGCAATATATAGTTTTCTTTTTATAGCTTGCTCTCCTCTTTCATTAGATTTATTCCTAGTTATTTAATTTTGGCAGGTTTGATTGGGATTGCTTCCTTAAATTCCTCTTCTATCTCATTGTTTGTATACAGAAAAGCAACTGATTTTTGTGTATTGATTTTATATCCTGCCACTTTGCTAAACTGTTTTGATTAATTTTTCCATAGAATCTTTAGGGATGTATATGTATAGAATATAATATAGTATTCAATTATGACAGTTTTATCTCTTTTCCAACTTGGACTCTTTTTATTTTTTATTTATTTATTTTTAAGAAGTGGGGTATAGGTCAGAGTTGTGGGGGGTGAGGAGATTCACCAGAGAGAGGGGAGCAGAACAAGCAGATGCACCGAAATATACTGCTGAGGGGCGCAGCGGGTGAGACAGGAGAGGTCTGCTGCACCATGTATGTTGCTCCACCTCACAGCGCTGAGCTCAATCCCTTGTGCCACCAGGGAGGCCCCCAACTTGGATTCTTTTAATGTCTTTCTCTTGTCTCATGGCTCTAGCTAGGACTTCCAATATTATGTTGATTAATAATGGTGAGAGTGGACATCCTTGTCCTATACAAGATCTTAGCAGAAAAGCTTTCAGTTTTTCACAATGGAGAGTATCAACTTTGGTTTGGTTGTAAATGATTGTTATTATGTTAAGGTATGTTCTGTTTATCTCCAGTCATTGTATATTTTTTTTAGGGTTTTCATCATAAACCATTTGGATCTCATCAAATGATTTCTCAGTGTCTATTAATATGACTATATGGTTTTTATCTTTCTCTTTTTTTTATGTGATGAAATATGTTGATTGATTTTTGGATGTTAAACCACTGTTGTGTCCCTGGTATGAATTCCATTCATTCATGGTGTATGATCCATTTACTGCATTGTTGGATTTAGTTTGCTAGGGTTCTATTGAGGATTTTTGCATCTGTGTTCATAAGGGAAATTGATCTATGGATTTCTTTGTGTGCGAGTGTATTGTCCTTTTTTGATTTTGCGTAGAGTTGTTGGCTTCATAAAATATGTTTGGAAGTGTTTTCTTTTTCAATTTTGGGGACGAGTTTGAGCACAATAGGCATTAATTCATCTTTGAAGTCTTGGTAGAATACATTTATGAAGCCACCTGTCTCTAGACTCTTGTATTTTGGGAGACTTTTGATTTCAATTTCCTCACTTGTGATTGGTATCTTCAGCAAATCTGTTTCTTCCCTATTCAGCCTTGAATGATTATATAATTCTAAGAATTTGTCCATCTCTTCTAGGTTACCGAATTTGTAAGGTTCATAGTAGTCTCTAATCATACTCTGAATTTCTGGAGCAGTGGTTGTAATTTCTTCTCTATCTGTGGAATATAACCCATGTTGCTTTTTAACATAAAGATATTAGCAAAAATTATTATAGGTCTGCAAAAGCTTAGAAATATTTTCACTATAATCCATCTTGTGATAGTAAAACCCGTTTTACTAGAATTTGACCTGAAAGATTATGACCTGATCATCAAGTTTCAACACTAATCTTGTGGAAAGAGTACATTTCTTTTGATATGAACAGGGATTTTAAAAAATAGATGTGTATAGTGTAAAACCAAGTTATACAAGCATGTTTCAAGTGAATAGATTCCAAATGCAAGTTTGAACAAGATTATTTCAAGGTCTTTCTACTTATATGGATTAGTGAGTCTGTGGAAGAGGTTTCTATTTGGAAGATCCTGTGGCTTCAGTTTTGTTCTTGCTTCTAATCCTTGTAATAACAACTCCAGGAACTTACCTCCTTTGAATCTTCTAAAGAAGTCAATATAAATTATGGTATGCAGAGATAGTATCACATTCATTCTGAAAACATTTATCAAGCGGGAAGCACTGTGGGTATCCAAATGAATTAGAAATGGATTCTGCCTACAAATAATTTAACCTAGTATATGGATGTGGCACGGCTAATTAGCTAGGTTAAGGCTGACATCTACATTGAGAGCTTGAACTACAGGTATTTTGTGTTGTTTATCCATGGACTTTGGGGTACAGACCAATAAGCAGATGGTATGTGGGAAAGCTGACATTCTAGCATTAAAGTTGAGAAGCTTGGGGCCTCCCTGGTGGTGCAAGGAGTTAAGACACAGCTTATGAAGCTAAACACAGCCTCTACAGCATGAATTTGATCCCCTGGCCAGCCAGGGAGCAACCCCCATGGTGCAGCAGATTTCTCCTGCCTCTCCTGCTGCTCCCCTCAGCAGTGTACTTCGGTCAATCAGCCTGTTCTGCTCCCTACTCTGTCTCTGGTGAATCCTCTCACCCACCCACCCCCGCATCTCTGGCCTGCACCCCAGCTCTTATATGTATAAATAAATAAATTTTTACACTTGAAAAAAGAAAGCAAACATTGTAAAAATTGAAAAATGATGTAAAATATCTATAAATAATTTTTTTAAATAAATTTAAAAATCTTACTCTTAAAACCAATCTGATGATTTTATATATATTTTTTACAATCTGATGATTTTAAAAGCAAGATCAAGCATTTTATTTCAAAATCAATATAAATCGATCATTCGATAATTTTCATGCAACACAAACGTTTTGATCTCTTCCACACATATTGTCTCATGTAGTGCTCACACAGAACTCAGCTGAATGAACAAGACATTAGAATTATCTCCTTCTGGATCTACGTCTTCTCTTAGATTAATGATAGACCATTGTTATTTGCATTTGTCTTTGAAGACTACCCTTGGATTTGGAAAGAAATAAGATTACATCAGATCTATCTGCTCAGCATTAAAAATTAAAAATTATACCTGCTTCTCTTCCTATTTCCCCTGTCTTGGTTAGAGATACCACTATCCAGGAAATTAGCCAAACTATTCACCTGAGTCATCCAGTTCCTCTCCCTTCACCCCCTCATATTCAATGAATTATTAAAACCTGTTAACTCTATTTCTTATGTATCTCTAGAAACACCTGTTCTTTCCATTTTCACTAGCACTGACTCAGTTGAGGTGTAATGTAGCAATCAGTAGCCTTGGGACTCATCTCCCTGCTTCTAGTCTCACCCCTTAAGAAACTGCCAAAGGGAAATTCTTCTTTGACCACTCACTATTTAACAGACTGTTGTTGTAAGACTTCGGAATTCCTTTTCTTGATCCTATTTTTTTCTAAAGATTTATTTATGCATTCAAGAGCTGGAGTGCAGGCCAGAGATGTGGGGGGGGTGGTGAGAGGATTCTTCAGAGACAGAGTGGGAAACAGAACAGGCAGACCGACTGAAATACACTGCTGAGGGGAGGAGCAGGCGAGACAGGAGAGGTCTACCCGTGCCAATTGTGTTGCTCCCTGGCCAGCCGGGGTTCGAACTCCTGCTGCAGAGGCTGTGGATTGCTTCAGTGTGCAGTGCTTAGCCCCTTGTACCACCAGAAAGGCCCTTGATCCTTTTATTTTTTTTTTAAAGATTTATTTATTTATGCATACAAGAACTGGGGTACAAGCCAGAGGTGTGGAGGGTGAGAGGATTCACCAGAAACAGAGTGGGGAGCAGAACAGGCAGACTGACTGAAATACACTGCTGAGGGGAGCAGCAGGCGAGACAGGAGAGGTCTGCTGCACCATGTAGGTAGGTCCCTGCCTGAGGATCGAACTTGTGCTGTAGAGGCTGCAGACAGCTTCACAGTGCTGTGCTTAACCCATTGCACCACCAGAGAGTCTTGATCCTTTCAGGGTCCCTAACAGGGCCTCCCTGGTTGCCTAGGGGTGAAGTTCTTCACTATCACAGCTGTGCCTGAATTAGATCCCCAGCCAAGGAGCTAACCCATATATGGCACTGTGGACCTCTCCTGTCTCATCCACTTCTCCCCTTATAAGTGTATTTCAGTAGATCTGCCTGTTCTGTGCCCCACTCTGTCTCTGGTGAACCCTCTCAGCCCACACACCTCTGGCCTACACCCCAGTTTTTCGATGCATGCGCAAAAAATCATGGTCCCTAACAAGATACTTATTTATAAATAGTATTCCCAAGTATTAGAGTTACAGTGTGGAATATGCTGCTCCAGTGACTGAAACACAAATGTCCTGTCGTTAGAGCACTCTCTTCCTGTTTTCAAGGAAAAAAATGAACTAGCAATTGTGAAGTAGTACTTGGTAAACAGAGATATTGCAAAATCACAAGGGAAATTTCATTCAGACTATAAATTTTCAGATAAATTATGGTCTGGATAGATTTCCCTTTATTCGCAATAGCACAGTGTTTGTATCCACTGGATTGTTGCTGCCACTCGGACTATTAGGAAAACACTGAAAATTTTAGTTTCAAGTTTATATCTACCTCATATAAACTTCATATTTCTAGTCAGTTAAAATTATTTACTCCCATCCCTGTTCTGTTATAAAACCGCATCTGGGTTTACTATTTCCATAACAGCATTTTTAGCACTAAAATGATTTGTGAAGGTTGTTCTCATCTAGAAAATTGGAAGGGTTAATGATTAAAAGGACAACACTTGATTCGACTAGATCTGGGTTTGATTTCTGATTCTCCCTTTTACTCATTGAGTGACCTTGTCTAGTCCCTTTACCTCTCTGAACTATAGTTCCCTCATCCATAAATTGTGAGCAATGTGGTGCCAGGCTTACAAAGTATGGATTTTGTGGATTAAATGACCAGTGACATGGAAAACACCTTGCACAAGCATTGGACACTTGGAAAACAATAAAATAGGTCTTACTGATGATCTTTGTATCCAACTTGGCGGTGAGAAATCCTGTGTCTAGGAGGGACTCCATTAAATAGCCTCATTTTTTATTGCTAATAGTTTATTTATTTTGGAAAGCAAGAGCAATTTCTCTTTTAAAAGATTTTGTCCATTATTTAGTGGGCAGATTTTCTAAGACAGCTAAAAATACTTAATTGTTTACCTCTGTCTTCTCTCATCATTATATAAGTTATACGAAAGCATGATGTTTCGGTTATGTCGGCATTCCACACCAAATAAGTCCTTGGCACCTAGTAGGTATGTAAAAATATGTTTATTGAACAAATTAATTCCTAGAAACTGTTTATAAAATATTTTTGATTTTATCTTGTAGACTGATGGTTCTCAAATTGTGGTTCTTGTATCAGCAGTATAGGCATCATCTTGAGTTTGTTATACACACACGTTGAGAGACCGCACCCCAACCTTGTATGCCAGAGTCTCTGGGGATGGGGTCCAGCAAACAGATTTAACAAGCTATCCAGGTGATTCTTACTCCAGTTACAATCTGAGAAACATTGACATAGATAGTATTTTTCTTTAAAAGTTAACACCACTTTCTATATGTCAAAGAATGGTTATCTGAGCAAAAGAAGTGCGAGACAAAAGAGCATACACTGAATTATTTCATTTACACGAATTTCTAGAATTCACAAAATTAATATAAGGTGAAAGGAAACAGGATAGTAGTTACCTTGGGAGGGGAAAGGTTTGAATAGAAAAAGGCATGAGGAAATTGTCTGAAGTATTGGGAAGTTCTGTTTTTTTCTTGCTTGCTTTATTTATTTATTTTTTTTAAGAAAAAGGCGTGTTCCTGATGAATGGTCTGTATGGGTCTATCTTTTGATGAAAAGTAGATTACATATATGTGTGTCTCAAGCCGTATACTTAAGACCTATGCATTTTACTGCATATAAGTGATATACCAATAACAAAAAAATGTCTAAGCCCTTTTGTATAAACCTCATCTTCAGGAGATGATTTTTACATAGTCATCTTAAGAGAGTCTGCACAATCTGACCTGCTACCTTCATTAATGTTGGAAGTTATTACGTTAGAGGTAGAGACATTATTTTCCTGTTTATCTCCACCTTGACCCCTCCCTCCACAATTACATTCTGCTTTGTACATAAATGGCATTCAGTAGATTCCTCCTGCTTGATTTTAAATTGTTCAAAGTCCTATGATGATCTTTTCAAGAAAACTGATTCTGGAAGCATATGACTACACAGTGCATTAGTGATGATGGACAGCTGCTATTTATGAAGCAGAGGAGGCAAAAATGTTGAATGAATGAGAAATAAACTTCAATTGAAATGAGAAGTATTTAATTTAGCTTTTAACACTTTTTTCTGATATGAAGCTTATAAGATACTAGGAGACAATACCAAGGAGTCAGTGAATTTTCTTTTCTTCTACAGGTTAATGGTACTTGAAAGTTTTCTAAGATATATCAACTACTTATTTTAAAACTAAGGGGTATTTTTGACTACAGTTACAAAGTCTAATATGAGATAGAGCTTTTTAAAAAATAAGGATTTTTTTTTCACAAAAATTACAATGATAGTATGAAGAATTCCTGTATACCCCTCACCCAGTTTTTCTCATTGCCAACATCTTACATTACAAAGGTACATTTGTCAAAATGAAGAAATTGAAATAGGTATACAGCTATTAAACTCTAGACTT
The DNA here is from genome assembly GCF_014898055.3 of Talpa occidentalis. Taxonomy (NCBI): domain Eukaryota; kingdom Metazoa; phylum Chordata; class Mammalia; order Eulipotyphla; family Talpidae; genus Talpa; species Talpa occidentalis. The sequence continues at coordinate 49,972,491 of NW_023603184.1, forward strand.
TATTTGGATTTTTCCAGTTTCTCCAGGTATATCCTCTTTCCTCTCTTAAGTGAGATAATCTTTTGATGTTTTTTTTTTAAGATTTTTTTTTCTAAATATTTATTTATTTATTCATACAAGAACTGGGGCACAGGCCAGAGGCACAGGGGGTGAGAAGATTCACCAGAAACAGAGTGGGGAACAGAACAGGCACACTGACTGAAATGCACTGCTGAGGGGAGCAGTGGGTGAGACATGGGAGCAGTGGGCTGCACCGTGTGGGTTGCTCCCTGGCCGGGGATTGAATTCGTGCTGCAGTGGCTGCGGATAGTTTCATAGGTTGCGTCTTAACCCCTTGGGCCACCAGGAAGGCCCTTATTTTTATTTTTTATGCATAGAAGATCTGGGTTGTAGGGCAGGGGGGTGAGAGGATGCACCTGAGACAGATTGGGAAGCAGAACAAGTGGATTTACTGAAATACACTGCTGACGGGAGCAGCCAGCAAGACAGGAGAGGTCTGCTTTGCCATGTGGGTTAGTTCCCTGGCCTGGGATCAGGGGTGGAACTCATGCAGTGGCTGGTGATCACTTGATAGTGCTGAGACTTTAACCCCTGCACCACGAGAGGGGCCCCCATTTTGATGTTTTTTGGTGAATGTACAACATTTTGGGGGTGTGTATAAAGATCAAGCTCTGAGTAGAATTATATATGTTTAGAGCTGAGTGGGTACTTCATCTTGGCTTTCCAATCAATTAGACCTGAATATGACCCCTAGCTTGTCCACTTTGAAGAGTGATGTGTCTTTGTGCAAATTGTTTAATAACACAAAGCCATAGTTTCTATATTTGTAAATTGAGGGTCTCTCCAACCGTGCTTCTTCCTGAAACCCTTCAGGGTAAAATTAAATGTTGAGAAACTATGATTTTAAATAGGAAAGTATTCTTTTATATTCATTAAATTATGGGCCACCCTGGTGGTGCAGGGATTAATGACACAGTGCTGTCAAGCTATTGCCAGCCACTGCAGCACAAGTTTGATCCCAGGCCAGCCTGCTAGGGAGCGAACCCCAAGAGTACAGCAGACCTCTCCTGACTAGCCTGCTTCTCCTCTCAGCAGTGTATTTCAGTAGATCTGACTGTTCTGCTCCCCACTCTCTCTCTGGTGAATCCTCTCACCTCCCCCGCCACACCTCTAGCCTACACCCTAGTTCTTGTATGCATAAATAAATAATAAATCTTAAAAATATATACCTATAAATACCATAAAGATAGTGCGCTAAACAGAATATCTGTGATGTTTTTACTTATGTTCACTTAGTGTAAACACTCTCTCCTTGACCAAACTGTAGTCAATCCCCTTTGAGTCACCTTCTCAACTAAGTCTTGCGCTTGAGCTCTGTCTGGAGCTCCCTACTCCTCTTGTATAAAGAATCCCAAGTATTGGGCCTCCCTGGTGGCGCAGCAGTTGAGCGCTGGGCTGCAAAGCTGCCCGAAGCCTCTGCAGCTCTGGTTCGATCCCTGGCCGGTTCGATCTCTGGCCGCTGGGTGAGGGTCCCACATGGTGCGCAGACCTCTCCTGCCGCCCACTGCTCCCCTCAGCAGTGTACTTAGACACTCTGCCTGTTCTCTTCTCCACTCTGGCTCTGGTGAATTCTCTCACCCTCCCGCGCTTCCGACTGTACCAAGTGCTTATATAAATAAATAAATAAATAAATAAATAAATCTTTAAAAAAATATAAAGAAAGAATCCTAAGTATTTTAGAGAGGATCCCCACCCTTGATATCTGATCACCCTACTCTGATTTTACTTAATTATAGTTATGACAGAAATATACTCTGAAAAATGCATTGCTAGGTGACTTTGTGAATGTCGTGGAGTGTAATTACCCAAATGTAAATGGTATAGCCTACTACACACCTAAACTATATGGTGTAGCCTGTTGGAACCACTGTCACATACATGATCCATTATACACAAAATATCATTAAGCAACACGTGGTAATATGGTTACTGAAGTTCTAATATGAATATCATTTTTACTCTCGAGCTATAAGGTAAATTTCATTTGCAAGTAGCACAAAATATGTAGGACTTAAAAAAACATTCTAAACGACTTAAGCATTAAAAATAAACAGAATTTGAAGGCTAACAGGGTTTGCAGAAAGTACATCTAAAGTAGGGAGCACTAACACTCCAACTTCAAAATACCGACCCCCACGATCCAAATTGAGCAGCAGTCAAGGAAATTGACGATCTATACTTCATTCAGATTTAGAAACCAAAGCTATGGGTTTGAATCCCAGCAAATCTAACCAGCAGGAGACCAGATAGGCTCTCTAAGCAACACTTCGTGATCTAGCAGTACCTTTTGGGAAGATTGAAATCATGAAGACTAATGATCCAATGCGGTGAGTGACTGGCACAATCCAGTGTGTTGTCAGTATAGAAAGTGATACTAACACTGTGCACTCTACTACACCTGAATCCCACCATCCTTGATGTTTCCTTTTAGTAATTTTTCATCCACCAACTATGCCCCATAGGGTATCAAACCCTCCTAGGTAGGTGACCTGTGTCTAGAAAATAAACTGACAACAAAAGTGTACAAACTTATTAATTTTTAATATAGTTGCACAGGGGGATAGCAGAGGGGGAAAGCAGTGAGATCTGCGCACTTACGCTATTTCAGTAGGGAAGGGCCAGGGGGTGTATTCCATATCGGGGAATAATTTTTTTGAGAAATGAATGGACCTTTAGCATAAATGGGAAGTATGATAGTATGTGACAAAATTTGTCCATTTGTGGGGTAGATTTCTTGTTTCCTTTTCTGTGGTGGTAGAGTTAGTCAGTTTCCTGGTTGATGAAACTCCTGGGGAAGGGATTTATGATAACTAAATTCCCTTTGGAGGATCTCTCTGTAAGTAGTCAAGGGGATTTCAGAGAAAACCAGTTTTTCAAATGCTTGGAGTTCAAAATAATCACTATTTCAAAGTGGCATAATGTGGGTAGCATGTCCTGAATTCCTTCACCACCCCCCTCACCTCTGCTTCTTAACAATAAACCCCCACTTGATCTTGCTGTAGTCAGAGCTGAGCCTTACCTCTTTCTCTTATTAGTATAGTCTTGACATCTACTACAAAAATCCGGGAAACAAGTTCCTTACTGTTTTAACAAATGACAGAATACATGTTTAACATGAATAATGAATATTAACTAGCTTCAATGTACTATACCTGACTCATGTGAAAAAATTTTAAAATAATTTTTAAAATAATTAAAATTTTGATAAAACTTTTAAAAACATTTTAGCTTTGTTGCACACAGCATATTGACATGCATTTTCCTCCCATATGTATCCTTTCTCGAAAGGTTCAGCACTTTTCTGATTTTATGACTATGCTTTGACGCCCACTTATCAGCTCCCACTGGTCCCAGGCACACGGAGAAATTTGAATTGGAAATGCTTTAGTTGGTTATCCTTTATTTGTAGAGCTATATTTTACAAATATTCTTAACTGACTAGGGGAGTATGTTTATCTCTGTCCATGGAAATGTCACACAAAACACATCTTACTTTTTCATTGGCTGACTCCATTCTAGTCTCATTTCTCTGTCACCAATGGAGGAGTATTTAGCAGTGTCTGGCACATAGAAGACCCAAATTTATTAATGCCTAAACTTTAACGTTTTTACCTTCTTTTTCCCTAGTCTTCATTCTGCCCTACCTTCCTTTTATCACTCAGCAAATTTCTTATCTCCAAGTTGAAGTGACTTGCAATCTGGAGAATGAAACTGATACTTTCTAAAGCCATCACACAGAGGTAATTCAAGTACACTAGAATTTTGTGGATGCAGAACTCTCTAAGTTTATCCATTGGGTGATGTAATGAAGTGCAAAAGAGAAAAGATAGAGATCAAGTAGGTGCTCATGAAATGCAGGCCCCTTCCTATCTCCTTTTTACAGATGACCAAATGAGGCCCAGAAAGATAAGCAGGCACAATTAAGTTCTAAAAGGAATGGGGGGGAGGGGGGCTACATGACTGCCTTCTGTTTGTGCCATCCTTCTCCTTACCCTGCTGCTCATTTGCTTTTGTGTTTTAAACAAATTCATGAAGCTGTATTTGGCACCTATCAAGCCCCAAGATATGCTAACACACATAGAAACAAACATTTTGGTGAAGTGTTAACAGTTTTGTTGCTGCCCTCCATATTTTATTGCATCTGGTGTGTCAAAATACACTGTCCATCATTTTAAGTCTCACAGTGTCATACAGAGAAAGGACCATTGATTTTTAGGCCTAAGCCTCATTCAGGGCCTTCATAAACTTTTACTGGTTAAAAAGGGCGATTTCCATAGCTGAGCTATTGTAAATAGTGCTGCTATGAATATTGGGGTGCAGGTGCCCTTTGGAATTAATGATTCTGTGTCCTCTGGGTAAATACCTAGGAGTGGAATTGCTGGATCATATGGAAACTCTATCTTTAGTAGGTTGAGAATCTCCACACAGCTCTCCATAGTGGTTGGACCAGTTTGCACTCCCACCAACAGTGCAGGAGAGTTCCTTTTTCTCCACACCCTCGCCAACATTTGTTGTTGCTAGTTTTTTTTAATATATGCCATTCTCACTGGTGTAAGATGGCATCTCATTGTAGTTTTGATTTGCATTTCCCTGATGACAAGTCATGCTAAACATTTTTTCATATGCCTGTTGGCCATTCACATTTCCTCTTTGGAGAAGTAATATATAGACGACTGGATCAAGAAGACGTGGTACATATACACAACAGAATATTACTCAGCAATCAAAAAAGATAAACTCATGCCATTTGCAGCAACATGGATGGAGCTGGAAGGGATCATGCTCAGCGAAATAAGCCAGAGGGAAAAAGAAAAATCCCGGATGGTCTCACTCATAGCAGGAATCTAGAAAACTTAAATAAGGGACCAGGAAAAACACTAATTATAATAAAGTAAAAATCAATCTCAACAAGTAACTATAAACCAGAGACACACGCGGGGAGAGGGTAGGGAAAGTGGGGAGGTGGGAGTAGGATCAAAACAAGGGGGGCGGGAATTGTATGGGGACTCTAACCAAGATGAAAATGCACACATTGTGCAAAAATGAAAAATGATGTAAAAAAATCTATAAAAGGAAAAAAAGAAAAAGGGCGCTTTGAGTGGTAACTTCTTCTAGCCTAGAATCATATCGTAGTTTTAGGATGTTCCTACTTAAACTTTACCCGGTATTGGCAGCAACGGGGTGAGGCTCCTGCGCCATAGCTGTCGGCGCCCGTCAGAACACCCCCGGGGCTTCCAGCACGCGTAGACGCCGTGTCCTGGCAACGCGGAGAGCCCCGGCCGGACCCCGCGGCCGCGCACCTGGCCGCGCCGCCGGGCCGAAGGGGCGGGGCCTGGCTGAGGGGGCGGGGCTTGAAGGACGCGCCCGAGGACCCAGCGCGAGAACACGCTGCGCGCATGCGCAGTGCCGACGGGACGCTTCCACTGGGCGGCCGGGGGGGGAGCGGGCGCAGTGTGGCTTTGGACTGCGCGTTTTCCGCCAAAAACGGAGTCGTGGACAGTCCCGCGAACAGGGGAGGCGCGTCCTCCCCCGAGCCCCGGAGGCGGGGCCCCGGCATGCGCCGCCGAGACGGGAGGAGCCAGCGCGCCGCTCGCGCCGTCCCCGGGGACGCGGTGGTCCGGTCCGCTCCGCGGGCCGGGAGTCCTCGCGGCGGCCGGGACCGCAGGGCTGGGCGCCGCGGCCGGAGCTCCCTGAGGAGGAAGGGGTGAAGGGGGCGCCCCCAGCCGCGCCCCTCCCTGCCCGAGGCGGCGGTGGGGCCGGGGACGAGCGCGGCAGCGCCCCGGGGCGCCGGCGGGGCGCCGGGCGGGCGGCGGGGGGCGCGGGCCGGGCGCGGGCCGGGCGGGGGCCGGGCGCGGGCGGGCGGGCGCGCGCGCGCCCCTCTCTCAGCAGCGTGGCGGGGCCGCACGCTCGCCCGCCGCGGCGGCTGGGCGCGGTTTGCGACAGCGGGGGCGGCTGCGCGGCGGGCGCGGGCCGGGCGTGCTTGACGGCGGTGTGGCGGCGGCCCCGCCCCCGGCCCCGAGCCCGCGGGCAGGCGGCGGAGCATGTCCGAGAGGGACGCGGCGCCGGCGCCGGCGGGAGCGGACATGCCCGCGGCCAAGAAGCAGAAGCTGAGCAGCGACGAGAACAGCAACCCCGACCTTTCCGGCGACGAGAACGTGAGTGCGGCGGGCGGCGGCGCGCGGGCCCGGGCGAAGTTGCGTCCCGCGAGGGCGAGGGCGGCGCGCGCGGGGGGTCCCGTCCCTCGGGGACCGCGGGACCGGCCCGGCCGCTCTGGGGGGCGCGGCGGGGCGGGGGGCGCAGGGCCCGCGGCGGGTCCTCCGGGACGGCCGCGCCTGCTGGGGCGCGACCCCGGGGCCGGCCGGCCGAGCGCGGGACGCGGGGCTCGGGGACTCACTTTCCGGGGGGCGCGCTCGCCGCCGGGAGCAGCACCCCCAGCGGGGGAGGCCGGCGGCCCCGAGCGAGGGCGGACAGGGGCGCTGGCTCCTCTCCGAGTCTGGCGGAGGGACGCGGCGGCCCGGACCCCCCGGCGGCGCGGGAAGAGCGGGGTGTCCCCGGCGCGGGGTCCGCGCGCGCGGCTTCGGGGTCAGGTTTCCTGTGAGGCTCGGGGCGGATCTCGGCGTCCCCGGGCCGGGGAACTCCGGCCGCGCGTTCGAGAGAGCGCCCCAAACATGAGCCCCGGTACCCGGCTGTGACAGCCGCCGCCGTGTGAAATCCCCGGGGCGTTCGGGGGAGTGGCGCGAGGTCGCGCCTTCCGCGCTCCGGCCCCTCAGGCGTGAGCGCCACCCTCGTGCGCGCGGCCCGAAGCCCCGTGTCCCCGGCGCGGGGGTGGGGGGGCCTGGGTGCCGGAGGGGGTCTATGGCGGGGTGCTGGGGGCGGCGCGGGCCGCCGGGGAGGCTCTGGGGCGCTGCATCTCCTGCCCGCTCGCCTCAACCCAGGGCTGCGTCCGGGACCCGCGCCGGCCCCGTCTTGGGACCTGTTTTTGCATTTTCTTCAATTTCCCCACGAAGATTGTGATGGGGGCACAGGTAAGGTCGCTGACTCGAGACTAGGGAAGCTGCAGAAGTCTCAGTACTTTGGAAACTAGTTTTCTCTTCGGAGACCCGGAGGGCGTGTGATCGGCGGGCGCCCGACGCCAGGTGTCGGGTCTCGGCTCTCCCCGGCTGCTCCCCGAGGGGGCGCCCCCAGCCTTCGGGGCCCAAGGGCACGTGAGGGCCGAACGCCAGTGGGGACTGATGTGGTAGTTCTGAGCTGGAGTTATTAAAAGAAAAAAATCTGGGTAAATCTAGACGCCTAACTGACAGCTCCGTGAAGCCAGAGCATCTCACTGCGGCCCAGGAGAGGCGCCCCAGGAGTTGCACAAAATGGATGGTTCTCAAGAGAGGGCGGGGGAGGAGCGGCGGGCCGTCTTCCCTAGGGGAAGGCCGGTCTTATCGGGCCAACCATCTCTCCGGTGCTGGCTGAGAAATTCTTCCTTGATTCCTTTACATTTTCACATTGGGGAGGAGCTGAAACTGTTAGGGGGAAAAGGATGTCCTAAAGTTAATTCCATACAGGCTTTGTGGACTCCACCCCGACCCCAGGCCAAAGCCAAAGACACTGAAAACTCCAAATCCCATCACCACCAAAGGGAAGGTGGCTGGGACCTGAGGGTGGGGTTAAACAGCCAGGTTGATACAAGGCAGACACGTGGGCTTTGGAGGGGTCCCCCATTTTGGCTCTCCACCAGCTCGCAGCGTCCAGCCAGCTCTGAGAGTGACTTTGGGTTTCCAGGTCTTCGGATGGGGTAGGACGCATTAAAGACTTTATTTCCCTATTTTCTCCCTGAGTTGTACATTTCCTTAATTCCCTTTCCCTTGTAAATAAACCTTTTATTAACCTTGTGTGTGCCTGTAGTGGAGTATTAATAAGTCCCTTTTAAGCGTGCGGGTGAGGACCCACAGCCAGGCAACCCGTTCAATATCGGGGCTGTCCTATAACAAAACTACAATGAAGTTAGTTATTAAACTCTGATGGGGTTTGGCACAAACTCCCATTTTGGGACCGTTTTTCCTTTATTTAGGCTAAGCTGCGGTCACCTGCGCAGGGACTGCTGTTAAAGTGAATCGCATCACTGAAAGGGCCTGTTAAAAATTATTGTATGCATATCCCCACCTCCCTGTTTTTGGCCTTTTTAAGATCCTGTAACTGCAGAGTAGCTGCTGGACATGTACTCCAGGTTGCCTGGTGGTAAGAGTAGCGGGCTGAATCCAAAGACTTTTGCTTAAGTAAACCCTGTGGCAGAAATAAGAGAGACAAATGACCATCCCTGTCTGTTTCCTTGTTTGGCAGGGAAGACGGTGGTCCCCTGTCTGGGGCACCGTGTCCTTCCAGTGAGGAGGGGCCAAGGGGGAATAGGCCTGTATGCAATACTAGCTATTAAGCAAAGTTTTCATTACATTTCTAGATTAAATGAAAACATTTTGACTGTGGCATTTACATTTGATTCCTTCTTGATTCCACTTGGAGGAGGTAGGCAAGAGTAGATAAAAACATGGAATATGTCCTAGTAGCATTCTCTCTGCATGGCTTCTTGATTAGCAGTAGACTTTTAACCAAAATGTAAGGGAGCTGGAATACAAATGTCTTAAAGTTTTATTTTATTTCTCTAGTGAAAGATAATTTTTTAGGAAATGATAAATGAACACATTTAAAATTTTTATTTTACTTAGTTGGTATCCAGGCAGATGTGTCCAACAGTACACATGTATATCAATAATGAAAGGAGTGATGAAATTGCGGGTGGAAACAAACCTTTTTTTCTTAATGGTCGGAAAGACATTTGCAGGGACATTATTAACCTATATTCTAAAGAGTCTTAAGAATGCTCAAAGATGGTGAAGACAGTTATAGTGTATGGTTTTCCATGGAAACAAAACTGTTTTCAAAATTTGCAGGTATGTGGATATAGGCTACAGTGGTTTGATGAAAGGAAAAAAATAGTTTTCTACACTAAATTTTAACTATAAACACAGTTGAAAGATAATAGAAAAAGTTATTTCAAAGTAGGAATGAACTTCAAAATTTTATAATTCTAGTTCTATACTGATTATGTTAAATTACAGTTCATATATTTAAACTTTTTTTTATTATTTATACAAGAACTGGGGTATAGGCCACAGGTGCAGGGGGTGAAAGGATTCTCCAGAGATAGAGTGGGGAACAGAACAGGCAGATTGACTGAAATACATTGCTGAGGGGAGCAGCGGGCTAGACAGGAGAGGTCTGCTGTGCCATGTGGGATTCTCACTGTATGGCCGGGATCGAACCCACGTTGCAGAGGCTGTGGACAGCTTCACAGTGCTGCGCTCAACCTGCTGCGCCACAGGAGAGGCCCTTTTGTGATTATTTTTTTTTAAGCATGTCATTTTGGTTGGAACCATTTGAGGGTTTAGAAATCACTCTCAAGAAACTGCTGTATAACATTGTTTTTAAGCCACTTAATATGAATTTTTAATATATTTTTGACGTTCCAATTAATTTTTAACCTTCAGTAATATAAAACTAGCTTTAGAAATAGTCATTTAGAAATAATCCATAAGGCAGTAAGTAGTTCATAGGCTGTATTCTAACAGGTAATATAGGTGCTCTCTGGAAAAAGACTTCCTCTAGAATGAATTTAGGAATGATTACGCTAAAGAAATCTTTTTTCCTCCAGGAAAAAGACCAATTATAATAAAGTAAAAATCAAAATCAACAAGCAGTTATTAACCAGAGACACACTGGGTGGGGAGGGGAGGGAGTAGGATCAAAACAAGGGTGGTGGTGATGGGAATTGTACGGAGACTATAACAAGATGAAAATGCGTACACTGTGCAAAAATGGAAAATGATGTAAAAAAATATATAAAATTTAAAAACAAAATATTTTTCCCAAAGAATTTATAGGACTAAGTAATAAAAGGAGGTTGTGAAATCACTTCTGAGGATTGAGGGCCACTAATATAGCTGGTGGACTGGAGAGAGGGTATAAATTCAGTGGATTTTCAAAGTATCCTGCCCAACATTTAGGAGAATTTTACTTTAGAGAGGGAGAGTTACTGAAGTTCTACTATGAATATCATTTTTACCGTAGAGCTGTATGGTAAATTTCACTTACAAGTAGCACAAAATATATAGAACTTAAAAAAAAATTCTAAATGACTAAAGTGTTAAAAATAGCAGAATTTGAACAATAACAGGGTTTTCAGAATTGCATTTAAAGTAGGGAGCGCTAATACTCCAGCCTCAAAGTCACCCACCGCTGTGCTCCAAATTGAGCAGCAAAGTAATTATGCAGATCTGATTTTCATCTATATGAGTTTTGGGAGCCAGAGTTTTGGGTTTGAATCCCAGCAACCTAACCAGCAGGAGACCAAATAGGCTCTCTAAGCAGCACTTCGTGATCTAGCAGAACCTTTTGGGACAGTCAAAAGCCATGAAGACTAGTGAGCCAGTGCGGCAAAGTGACTGGCAATTCTGATGTTAGCAGGTGCTTTTTATCATTACTTGGAGACAGAAGTACATGTTTCTGTTACTTGTAAAATTTATTAATAAGTTCATTTTGTTCAATCAGCAACTACCCAATACAAAGTCATTTGCTACTAAATACATTATTGCTGTTTGATATAATTTTTCTTGATTTACTGTTCACAGGATGATGCTGTCAGTATTGAAAGTGGTACCAACACTGAGCGCCCTGATACACCTACAAATACACCAAACGCGCCCGGAAGAAAAAGTTGGGGGAAGGGAAAATGGAAGTCAAAGAAATGCAAATACTCCTTCAAATGTGTCAATAGTCTGAAGGTAAGTGGCAGTCATTAGTAGACTGCAGAATTATTTCTCAGCGGTAAACATTGTGATTAAGATACTCTGTCAAGTTTTAAATGTTTTAAAATACAGTACTTTGAAGTTTTTATTGCAATGCAGATTGCATAGTGATTATAGTCCAATCTACATTTGGTTAGTTTTTGTTTTGTTTTGTTCTTTTAATTTAAATGAGGAATACCTAGTAAAGTCGCCTGGTTAATTTTTTTATGCTTTTACTTATAAAAGACTTTGGGAAATGGTACTCTTCATAATTTGAAATAACCTGTAAATATAACCCACTTTCTGGTACCTGTTACTGAAAACTGTTAACTTTGAAGCAGCATACATTGAAATAGATGTAAAAAAAATTTTAAGTAGTCTTCAGAAAGTTCAAGAAAGCTATGGCTTCTGTGGAAATTATTTTCCTGTGGTGGAGCAGTATTCATTGCTCACTGTGTCTTTAAAAAAAGGGAATATCTCAGGATATTTAAAAAAAAAAAAACGCAGCAAAATAACATTTGTGTCAATATTTAATTATATGAACTATGTTTAGGTAGCATATCCATGGGTGTTTTTAACTGCTGTTTAAATATTTCAAAAAGCTAAAGCTGTGACTTTTCAAAGGATAGAAATAAAAGTTGTTGCACTTTAAAAGTGAAAGCAGGGCCTCCCTGATGGCACAAAGGATTAAGTTTCAGCACTATCAAGCTATCAGCAGCCACTGCAGCACAGGGTTCAATCCCTGGCCAGGAAGCTACCCACATGGCACAGCAGACCTCTCCTATCTTACCCACTGCTCCCCTCAGCAGTGTGTTTCAGTAGATCTGCCTGTTCTGCTCCTTACTCTTCCTGGTGAATCCTTTCTCTCTCTCTCTCTCTCTCTCTCTCCCTCTCTCTCTCTCTCTCTCTCTTCTCTCTCTCTCTGTATACACACACACACACACACACACACTTACTACCTCCAGCGTATACCCCAGTTCTTGTATGCAAAAACAAATCTTTAAAAAACAGTGAAAACAGTGTGTTCAACTGACTATGAAAGCTGCTATTGAATACCAAGAGATTGCTGGTGAAATCCTAAAGCTAAAAAAATAGCTTTGTGAATAACAGTGAGTTTTTGTATTCCTCTTTACAACTTCTGGTAACTGTCAAGTTATAATCTGTTGACTTTTATGTGCCCCAATACCCAAGTAGTCTAGTTCATTATAAAACAATTAATTTATAATTGTTTTTTATAGAACTAATATAAAGTAGTAATTTGAAAATTTGTAAACTGAAATGCATCAGTTTACCAGGGAAAAAATAAACATAATAGTTTAGTGAGTGCAAGCCAAGCTATATTAATTCTTAGGTCATTTGTTGGTTTCCCATTTCAGGAAAATAGTGTCATAACTTGCTTGTTTATTTTGATTCAGAAGTCTGTCATTGATTTTAAGAAGGTAGAAGACAAATATCAAAATATTTTCATAGATGAGTACTTGTTACCTAACTTCTGATTTCAGTTAAATAAGTTGTTATAAAACTCTTATATACAGATATTTGAAAATGTCGAAACTAAATTAGTAGATGTCTTTTTAGTGTCAAGGTAACTTTTTGTATACAAAAGAGCAGCTTGCATTTTGGGAAAAAGCTATTGGGGGGTGGTCAGTTTTACTGTTTTTTGATTTCTAAAATATATTAATTTTTTTATTGATTTCATGCTTATAGGAAGATCATAACCAACCATTGTTTGGAGTTCAGTTTAACTGGCATAGTAAAGAAGGAGATCCGTTAGTGTTTGCAACTGTGGGAAGTAACAGAGTGAGTATTAAAGGGTTTCTTTGGCATTTGACTAAATTATCAGATTCTGGTGTTTCATAAATACTGAAATGTAATGATTTTCAAAGAAAGTTTATATAGCTCTTTTGACAGTAGTATTCTTTGTTATAACAGTAAAGCTTTCTAGAAATTGTCAGATCAAAACTAGTATTAATGACTTAAAATACATCTTTATTTCATATTTTTCTCCCGGTTGCTTATGAAACAGGTTTCTATTTATATTTTGTACTTTTCCCCAAAAGTTTAGACTTTTTTAAAAAAATAAAGTGAAAAAATATACTATAACCTAGTCAACAGTCCTGTAAGGAATACTTTTCAAAAATATTAATGTAGATGAGATTATTAATATGTAGTGGTAGATGATTCAGACACTCAGTTCTTCTATGATTATTTAGCAGGCTATTGCTAACATGATTATAGGTATTAAAAAGGCGGAAAGAAATTTATATTTAGTTAATCATAAATGCTATATATCATCTGTATTATTCATTTTAGATTATGTGGCAAATTAAAAGGACCACCATACCTCAGAAAGTTAACATTTGAGCTGTGTCCATGAGGTAGTCATTAGTAGGCAAAATATATTTTCTTATGTAATTAATACATAAATGCTTTATAACTACTGTAAGATTTTTTTTTTCTTTTCCTCTGCTCTTTTCTTTCCAGCAGTTAGATCATGTATTTATTTTATTTTTTCCATAATCATTCATGTTTTATTAAGTCATGTAGTATCATTGGAAAAGAAATTTCACTTTTAGACTGTTTTTCCCCCCATCACCATCCCTTTTAACCCCTTCTTCTTTTCCCTAACCCCTTCCTTTTTAACTTCGACTTTACAGTGCTAAATATACAGTATTTGTTTTTATCGTTCTGATTTGTTTTATTGCTAATAATTTTCTCAAACTTCCTCCATTGTGTTGAAAATGGCATCATTTCATCCTTTCTTATGGCTGTGTACTCATCCATAGTACAGATACTCTAGCTTGTCTTGATCCAGTCCTCTACTGATGGAAATTTAATCTGCTTCTGTGTCCTACCTATTGTAGATAATGCTGCTGTGAACACTGTGGAACATGTGGCTTTTTGTGTTGAGGGTTTCATATTTGGATAGATGCCCAGGGTGGGGTAGCTCAGTTGTACATTTCTTCCATTTTTAGTTTTTTAAGGTAAATACAGATTTCTTTCTGTAGTGATTCTACCATTTTACATTCCTACCAGCAGAATAATAGACATCCTCTTTTTCTCTACACTCTCCAGCACTTGGTGGTCTTTTAATATTGTGCCATTCTCACCGGTTGAGATGGTAGGTCATTGTTTTAACTGGAATCTTTCTCATTGGAAACAGTAATGAGCATTATTTTCGCATGTGTATTGTATTATTTTATCTTCTTTGGTGAATTATCTCTTGTATCTGCTGCCCATTTATTAATACGAATGTTTGCTTTTTATTGTTAAATTCTGAGTTTCGTATCTTGGATATTAGCCCCTTATCAAATATGTATTGTACGATACTCTCTTCATTGCAGTCTCTTTTTAGTCTTTCCATATTTTCTTTTGCTGTATACGTGCTTTTTAACTTGAGGTAATCCCAGTTGTTTATTTTTAGTTCCCTTACCATAGTGGTTGAGCTACCAGAAAATCACTGAAGTCATGCAAAATACCACTAATGTTTTCTTCTATGTATTTTATTGTTGCAGATCTTATATCTAAATTTTTAATCCATTTGGAATTTATTTTTGTGTTTGGAGTTAGGAAGTGACCCAGCTTCATTCTTTTATCAGTGGATTTACGATTTTCTTAGCACCTTTATTAAAGAAACTGTCCTTTCTCCATGGTATGGTCATAACTGCCTTTTTTTTTTTTTTTTTAAATAGTTTTTTTTTTTTTTTTTACAAGAATGGGGTACAGGCCAGAGGTGTGAGAGGGTTTCACCAGGTGTGAGAGGATTCACCAGAGACAGAGTGGGGAACAGAACAGGCAGACTGACCGAAATACACTGCTGAGGGGAGCAGCGGGCAAGTCAGGGGAGGTCTGCTGCACCATGTGGGTATATTGCCGGCTGCCTGGGATCGAACCCACACTGCAGAGGCTGCAGATGGCTTCACAGTGCTGCGTTCAACCGCCTGCCCCACAAGGGAGGCCCCCATAACTGCTTTTTCATCACAGATTAGGTGTTCACCTACATGTGGGTTTATTTGTGGCTTTCACATCTGTTCCACAGATCCGCATATCCATTTTTGTGTCAATACCGTACTGTTTTCAAGTACTGTTGCTTCTTAGTAAAGTTTGAAATTTCGTAACGTGATACCGCCATTTCTCTCCTTTTTCTCAGAATTGTTTTTGCAATTCAAAATCTTTTGTACTTCCATTTTAATTTCAATATTCAGTTTCTTTGAAAAATATTG
Source organism: Talpa occidentalis (assembly GCF_014898055.3). Lineage (NCBI taxonomy): Eukaryota > Metazoa > Chordata > Mammalia > Eulipotyphla > Talpidae > Talpa > Talpa occidentalis. Next base: position 49,987,600 of record NW_023603184.1, read on the forward strand.
TTGGTATTTTAATGAAGATTTAATGAGGATTATGGTATATAAACTTTAAAGTTTATAGGTGGAATAGTCATTTTGATTATGTTGATTTCCCTCATCTGTGAGCATGAGATGTCCTTCCTACCCCCATGTCACTAAAGTCAGTAATGTCTTACAGGTCTTTCAACTCCTTAGTTAGGTTAATTCTGAATGTATTTAATTCTTTCTGAAGGAATTTTAAGTGGAGTTGTCATCTTAATGTCTTTTGCTCATTTTTCATTGTATATAAAGTGCATTAAGAAAAGCTACAGTGGGGCCTCTCTGGTGGCGCAAGGGTTTAAGCACCACACTATGAAGCAGTCCACCGCCTCTGCAGCACGAGTTTGATCCCCAGCCAGCCAGGGAGAAACCCACATGGGGCAGCAGACTTCTCCAGCCTTGCCCGCTGCTCCCCTCAGCAGTGTGTTTCAGTCAGTATGTCCTGTTCCCCACTCTGTCTCTGGAGAATCCTCACACCTTTCGCATCTCTGGCCTGTACCCCAGCTGTTGTATGCATAAATAAATAAATCTTTTAAAAAAAGAAAAAGAAAGAAAAGCAATGGATTGTTGTATGTTGATTATGTTATCTATCACTTTGCTGTATTCATCTGTTTTTTTCTGTAGTAGGAATCTTTAGGATTTTCTGTAATGACTGGAGTAGTGAGTTTCACTTCTTTTCAGACTTGGAGTCCTTTTATTTCCTTATAATTCTGGCCCAAACCTTTAATACCAAGTTAAGCAAAAGTGACGGCAGTGGACATCTTACCTTGTTTCTGGTCTTAAAGGGAAAGCTTTCAGTTTTTCAGTGTTGAGTATTATATTGGTTGATAGCTTCTGATACTTGGTTTTTATCGTGTTGAGGTAGGTTCCTTTGATTCCTGTCTTGTGTAGAGTTTTAATAATAAGGGGGTACTGAATATTATTGGAGCCTTCTCTCCATCTTGATATTATCATGACTGTTATCTTTACCTTTGTTGCATTAAAACAAATGATGTATTACATTGATTTATGCGTATTAAATCATTATTGTATTCCTAGGATAAATCCCACTTGATCATGGTATATAATCCTTCTGATAACTTTGTTTCATTTGATTTGCTAGTATCTTGTTAAAGATTTTTTGCGTTGATGTTCATCAGACTTGTTGATCTATAATCTTTTCTTGTGCTGTCTTTGGTTTCCGTATCGGGGTTATGTTATCATTGGAAAGTGTATCAGTGAGTATTCCCTCTTGTATTTTTAAAAACAATTTGAGCAAGATAGGCATTAGTTCTTCTCTAAAAAATTTATAAAGTTCAGTTGTAAAGCCATCTGCTCTGTTTCTGGATGTTTTTTGTTGGGGGGTATTTTTTATTGCTGCTTCAAATCTATGCTTGTGATCAGTTTGTTGAGTTCATGTGTTTCTTCCTGGATTTGTCTTGGTAGATTATATTAATCTAGAAATCATTTGTTTCTTCAAGATTGTTGAATTTATTTTGATTATAATTGTTCATAATAATAACTTCTTATTCTTTGTTTTTCTGTATTATCTGTGGTAATTTATCCTTTGTTGTTTGTGATTCTTTTTCATTAATGTTTTCTCTTTTGGTTAACCTAGCTAGTGATTATTTGTCTATTTTGTTTTATCTTCTGAAAGAGCCAACTCTTAGAGTCCTTGATTTTTTTTTTTGTTTTTTTGTTTTTTTGTTTAACGTAGGCCCAGCTGTTTATCTTCTTCATTTTCTTTACTTCTGGAGATGAGTCCTCAAAGATGTTTCTGAGGTGTATGTGATGGTTTCTTTTGCCTATGTTTTTGTGTATATATTTTATGGTGTCAAGTCTTACATTCAAGTCTTATCCATTTTGAGTTGTTTTTTGTGCACGGTGTGAGATTGTAGTCTAGTTTCCCTCTTTCACATGTGTTGGTCCAGTTTTCATAGCACCATTTTTTTTTTAAATAGTATTTTTTTTTAAGATTTATTTATTTATACAAGAACCCGTGTACAGGCCAAATGCGTGGGAGGGTGAGAGGATTCACCAGAGACAAAGCAGGGAAACAGAACAGGCAGACTGACCGAAATACACTGTTGAGGGGGAGCAGCGGGCTAGTCAGGAGAGGTCTGCCGTGCCATGTGGGTAGCTCCCTGCCCGGGGATCGAGCCCACACTGCAGAGGCTGCGGACAGCTCCACAGTGCAATGCTTAACTGCCTGCGCCACCAGGGAGACCCACCTAGCACCATTTTTTGAAGAGACTTTCTTTGTTCCAGTTTATGTTGTTTGTTCCTTTGTCCAGGATTAGTTGATCTATGTGTGACTTTATTTCTGGACTTTCGGTTAAATTCCATTGGTCTGTATGTCTGGTTTTGTTCCAGTACGATGATGTTTTTAATATAGTCTGGGAGTATAATAGCTCTAGTCTTACCTCTTTTAGTCAGGATAGCTTTGACTATTTCAGGTTTTTGTGATTCCATATGAATTTCAACAATATATGTTCCATTTCTTTGAAGAGTGCCATTGAGGTTTTTACTGGGATCACACTGGATCTATAAATTGCTTTTGACAGGATGGCCACTTTGCTAATGTTAATTTTTCCAATCAATGAGCAGAAGGATATCTTTCCACTCACTGTGTCTTCATCTATATCCTTTAATGTTTTTGTAATTTTCCTTGTATAGGTCACTCACCTCCTTTGTTAGGTTATTCCCAGGTATTTAATTTTTTGGTATAATTGTAAATGGTACGGTTTTCTGAATTTCTTCCTCTTCAGATTGATTGCTTGCAAATAGGAAGGCTACTGATTTTTGTTTATTGATTTTGTAACCTGCTACTTTGATAAAAACTGGTTTATTATAATTAATTTTTCCATGGATTGTTTAGGATTTTCTTTATATGTTAACATATCATCTGCAAGCAGTGGTCGTTTTACTACTTCTTTCCCTATTTGAATTCCTTATATGTCTTTCTCTTGCCTTTTTGCTCTCGCAAAGACTTCTGGTATTATATTGAAAAGCAGTGATGAGAGTGGACATCTTGTCTTGATCCAGACCTTAAAGGGAAGGATTTCAGTTTTTCACCACTAAGAATGTTGCTAGGAGCCTCCCTGATGGCACAGGGGTTTAAGTCTCGCCACTGTGACGCTATCAGCAGCCACTACAGCATGAGTTCGAGCCCCAGCCAGGGTGTTAACCCACATGGCGCAGCAGACCTCTCCTCTCTCTCCCATTGCTCCCCTCAACAGAGTATTTCAGTAGATCCTCCTGTTCTGTTCCCCACTCTGTCTCTGGTGAATCCTCTCAACCCCCACCCCTGGCACCCCTGGCCAATACCCCCGCTCTTGTATCCATAAAATAAATCTTTTGAAAAATACATATATTTATTTTAAATATATGTATATTTAAATATGTGTAAATGCATGTAAATATTTAAATATATATGTGTTTTTAAAGATTTATTTTATAGAGAGATATATATACACACACACACACACACACACATAGGGCTTTTATAATGTTATGGTATGTTCCTTTTGTCCCAAGTATTTTGAGGGTTTTCCTCATAAATGGATATTGAACTTTAGCAACTGTCAAGCCACTTATATTTAAGGTTATTGAGATATAGATGCTCATTGCCCTTTTTTTTGGTTTGTGTTTTTAATTTTTTGAGGTCTTATATGTTTTGTTTCTTTCAATTTCATTTCTATGTGTCTGCTGTGCTATTTCTGTTCGTTTTTGTTTGAAGGTTCTGCTGACATTAGTATTTGATGGGCTTATATGTGTGATCTCTTCAATGATCTGGTATCCAACTTGTTCAGATGGGGCCTCATTACTCCTCCAGGTTGCATGATTTATGTATCTCTTAACTCTGTATTTTTTTTTTGGTTGTTTTTTTTTGTTTGTTTTGTTTTTTGTTTTAAAGATTTATTTATTTATTTATACATACAAGCACTGGGTACAGTCAGAAGCACGGGAGGGTGAGAGAATTCATCAGAGCCAGAGCGGGGAGCAGAGCAGGCAGAAGGACCGAAGTACACTGCTGAGGGGAGCAGCGGGCGGCAGGAGAGGTCTGCGCGCCATGTGGGACCCTCCTCCAGTGGCCGCGGAGCAGCCGGGGATCAAACCGGCGCTACAGAGGCTGCGGGCAACTTCGCAACCCATCGCTCAACCGCTGCGCCACTGGGGAGGCCCTTAACTCTGTATATGTTGTTTTGCTTTATAAGAACCCCTATAAGACTACTTTCATTTGTAGGTTGGTGTTAATAAATTGTAGTTTTTGCTTTTCAGTGAAGTTCCTGAAATCTTCTATCTTGAATGTTTAATCTTGCTGGGTTAAGGATTCTGTCTTGGAAATCTTTCTTTAAGTACTTCAAATGTCTCTTGCCAATATCTTTGTGCTTGTGATGTTTCTACTGACCAAGTCACTGACAGTCTGATTGATGTTCCCTTATAGGCTACCCTTTTGTCTTTCGATATTTTTAGTATTCTATCCTTGCTGTTGACTTCTGCAGTATTAGTGTAATGTGTATGTCTGTCTGGGTGTTTTCTCTCTCTCTTTTTTTTTTTTTTAAGATTTATTGTATTTATTTATGCATACAAGAACTGGGGTCTACGCCAGCGGTGCGGGGGTCAGAGATATAGGTGTGGAGACAGAGTGGGGAGCAGAAAAGGCACACCTACTGAAATACACTGCTGAAGGGAGCAGCGGGCAAGACAGGAGAGGTCTGTTGCACCATGTGGGTAGCTCCCTGGCTGGGGATGGAACTCATGCAGCAGTGGCTGGCAATAAGCTTGATAGTGCTGAGACTTTAACCCCTGTGCCACCAGGGAGGCCTCTGTCTGAGTATTTTCTTTGGAATCCTTTGGGCCTCTTGGATGATACCTATGTGGCTTGGTTTTGACATTGAGATGGTTTTTAGCAATTCTTTCTTTAAATAAATTTTCTGTGCCTTTTTTTTCTTCTGCTGGACCACCGTGATGCAGATGTTATTTCTTTTTAGGTTATCTCAAAGACCTGTTCTCAATTCTTGTTATTATTTTTTCTCTCTTTGTCCTGTATGTGTGTTCTTGGACAATGTGCTTTTCAGCTCATTTTGTTTACTTGTGTTAGTCCGCTTGTTGAAGCCCCTCAATTGTTTTTGTTCTTAATCAGTTATAATATTTCTTAGCTCCTTTACATGTAATTGTAACTGCCCCATATTTGGTCTTGATGTTTTCTCCATTGTTTTGTGTTTTGTAAGTGCTGTTGTAACTGTTATCTTCATGTCCTCTTCAGTCATATTTTACAGTTGTATTGCACTGAGAAGCTTGCATTTGTGCTGTGTTCTTCTGTTTGTTCATTTTTACTTTTTGTGGCTTGTGATAGAGGTAGACTTTTTAGATTGTTGTCTTTGCACCTGTTGACGTAATGGAAGAATTGGTTCTGGTAAAGGATAAACATATCTTTTAAAAAGAAAAAAAAAAAGCATAGTCGTAGATAAAAAAGGGCTAGTGTAGTTGGGCCCCAAGGGATTAGTGGGAATCAGGGATTCAAGCTCTTTACTATGCTGTGGGTACCGGAGTTGTATGTGTGGGTCCATAGCGATCCCCTTCCCTAGGGCAACTCCTCAGTGTTAGTGTCTTTTTTTTTTTTTTAAGATTTATTTATGCATACAAGAACTGGGGTACAGGCCAGAGGTACGGGGGCGAGGGTGAGAGGACTCACCAGAGATAGAGTTGGGAACAGAACAGGCAGATTGACTACTGAGGGGAGCAGTGGGCGAGTCAGGCGTGGTCTGCTGCGCCATGTGGGCCACCTCCCAGGCCGGGGATCGAACTCCTGTTGCAGTGGCTGTGGATAGCTTCATGGTGCTGCATCTAAACCCCTTGCGCCAATTATAGTCATGTGTCAGCCTCCACTTCTAGACTACTATTGAGCACCAGATGCAACAGGCACAGATTGTAGTTGATAGGTGCAGTAGATTGGCAGTTACTTTCTTCTGTTTTTCAGCACAAGGACTTATCCTGGAGCTTTTTCTTCTACTACTAACAAGGTGCTTAAATTCTGGTTTACGCAAATAGTCATTTTTCTTGATTTAGCCCTGATGTGTGAGGTGGTAGGTGTTTTGACTATCCCAGTCTTGGCTTTAGTAGTAGCCTCTTCTGTGAGGAGACAGGTGTTCCAACCTGTTTCTTTCTACTGTTTCAGGCTTTAGGCTGTTCTGGGCCTGAGTCTCAGGCTCAGACCAGTAATCCTAACTCTGTACTCCTGAGCCTGTAGCTCTCCCCCAATAGTACACCCTTTTCGTAGTGCCAGGTCTGATGATCCTAATGTTGGCATGTGCCCCTGAGCCAGTAAGGGGTTCTGCAGTGCAGCTGTTTCTCCCTCTTACGGGTTGTACTATTTCTTGGAGGTTGTAGTACCCCAGCCTCACTGTAAACACAGGTCACTTACAGTTTTTCCTTCCTCTTTCTTCTGGTGTTGCTTCTAGTATGTGTATGGTCATCCATTTTTCCTTCAGGTGGTTTTGGCTTTGTTCTGCTGCAATCTGGTTGTGCAATATCAAGGGGATGAGCTCATCTTCTTAACTGCTGCCATTTTGTCTCACTCCTTCCCTAAGACTTTAAGAACCTAATTAAAGGATGATAAACTACAAATTTAGGAAGTATTTATACTTTATAAGGTATTTTCACCTTTTGAGGTATTCAGTATTACTCATTTAGAAGAACTTTTGCAATTAAGGTATGTTATAAGCATTGGAGATAGAAATCATTTTGTTATTACTTAGAAAATTATATAATGCGTTAAACTTTATGACTTCCTTAAGTCTAAAGGAGCTTTTTAAGGCAATAGTTTCTGTTGTATTTTTATCTTTTTTTAAAGATTCATTTATTTATGCATACAAGGGCTGCAGTACAGGCCAGAGGTGTGGGGGGTGAGAGACAGAGTGGGGAGCAGAACAGGCAGACTGACTAAAATACACTGCTGAGGGGAGCAGTGGGCAAAACAGGAGAGGTCTGCTGTTCCATGTGGGTAGCTTCCTGGCTGGCCAGGGATTGAACTCGTGCTGCAGAGGCTGTGCATAGCTTCAGAGTGCTTTGCTTGGAACTCCCCTGGTGGCACAGTGGTTGAGCGCTGGGCTGTGAAGCTGCCTGCAGCTTCTGCAGCGCCAGCCACGGGCAAGCATCCCAAAGGGCGCTCAAACCTCTCCTGCCGCACCCGCTGCTCCCCTCAGCAGTGTACTTCATTGGTCTGCCTGTTCTGTTCCCCGCTCTGGCTCTGGTGAATTCTCTCACCCTCCCGCCCTTCTGACTGTACCCAGTGCTTATATAAATAAATAAATCTCAAAACAAAAAACGAAGTGCTGTGCTTAACCTCTTGTGTCACCCAGGGAAGCCCTCCATAGTATATTAATGCACATCTGTGACTAAAGTAATTTTAAATGCTGAAGAGAGTGTTTTTGTTTAAAATAACATTTATTGTATTTTTGTTTTCATTAGGTTACCTTATATGAATGTCACTCACAAGGAGAAATCCGGTTGTTGCAATCTTATGTGGATGCTGATGTATCCTTTTCTGGGGCTTTTAATATCTTTGGCTAAAGAAATTGACTTTAAATAACTACACCAAAACTTGTTTAAATTGATTAATTTTTTAAAATTACATTGTCCTGTCTATCCGAATCCTCTTGCGTAACTATCACCATCACCCAAAAGATTTCTCCTAACTAATTTTTGTAGTTTTCTGATCCCTAGGAATCCATGTAGGGTGGGTGTAATAGGAAGGTTTAGGTGGCTAAAGATGAGCATTTGAAGTTCAGTAATAGACAGTTGTTGCAAAGAGTAACTAAAAGCTCCTGTTTCTTTGACTTAATAGAATTTTGTCAATTTAGGATAGTATTTTGATAACTTGGGTTAATCAGAAACTGTGACTGGCAGTCTTGCCAAGTATTTGATCAACACAGCCTATAGGCAAAAAAATTAAAAGTTCAGGGCCTCCCCGGTGGCGCAGCGGTTGAGCGCTGGGTTGTGAAGCTGCCCGTGGCTTCTGAGGTGCTGGTTCGATCCCTGGCTGCTCCCCGGCCACCGGAGGAGGGTCCCACATGGCGCGCAGACCTCTCCTGCCGCCCGCTGCTCCCCTCAGCAGTGTACTTCGGTCCTTCTGCCTGCTCTGCTCCCCGCTCTGGCTCTGGTGAATTCTCTCACCCTCCCGCGCTTCTGACTGTACCCAGTGCTTGTATGTATGTATGTATGTATGTATGAATGAATAAATAAATAAATAAATCTTTTTTTTTAAAAATTAGAAGTTCAGTTTAGAAAATGAAGTATTGCAACGTGGGTTCATAAGGAAAAAGATTTAAAAAGGCAAAGGGTTAGACATCTGTCCAAGTTTGAAGATGTTTGTTCCAGATCCATTTGTAAAACAGCACACAAGAAAAGAGAGGTACATTAGTCTCCCCTAGATGATATAGAAATAAATGACTTGTTGCCGTATTGAGATACGTCTTGCATAGGAAACAGTGCAAAATTGAGTAGTTACTAATCTTGATCAAGAGGCATGTAGTCAGAAGTATTAAAATATAGCAAGAGTCAGCAAATTACAACTCTTGGAGCTGACCACCTATTTTAATAAGTGAAGTTTTATTGGTATACTGTCACCATTCACTTATTGTCGTGTAGCTGCTATAATAGCATTTAGTTGGTAAACAAACAGCTAAGTAATCAAAATTGAGGTGAAGGCTTAGATTTGTTTATTTGTTATAGATTTTAGAGGTTAAATCTGGTAGTATAAAAGCAAAATGGGTTTCCATGTACTATTGTAATCATTGGTGTGTTTACTTTTCAAAAACTTTCTTTTTTTTTTTTTCTCCTCGGCGCCGCCACCTCTTCCCCTCGCTGCCTCCTCTACAAACAATATTTCTTAACTGACATTTCTTAGGCTGATGAAAATTTTTATACTTGTGCATGGACATACGATAGCAATACAAGCCATCCTCTACTGGCTGTGGCTGGATCTAGAGGCATAATTAGGATAATTAATCCCATAACAATGCAGTGCATAAAGGTAGGTTGTCGGATTAAATTATAGTTCTGCTTTTTTTTCATGCATATCTGAAAATTTTTTAATGTTGGATTTTAAACTAGTGGATCCAGTGTAAAATTTTTAATTTGATTTGTACTTTGCTTATTGTTTCAGAAAAGTCTTTTGATGCCTGTCACATCTGGGTAATGCATATTAAAGAATAAGTGGGAAAATTTTATCTGCAAGATTTTCTCTTTAAATTATTTACCTCCCTCCTTATTCTGAGAAGTTCTAAATGAACAGTAACATACTGAGTTCATTTTCTAAGATACCCAAATCAAAAGTCCCTTGTAATAAATCAAAATGGTGAAATAGTTGAAAGTTGGTATTCAGAGAACTTTTACAAATCCCTGGGGACACATTGGAATTATCTAAGGATCTTTTAAAGGCACTTGCTTGTGCTTCAGCTAATCTAATCAAACCAGAACATCTACAGATGTGATTTGAGCATTTTTTTACCTTCATGTTTGTTGGGTGATTTTAATAAGCAGTCAAAATTGAGAAATACTACTTTAAGTAAAACTAAGATTAATGAAAAAGAATTTATTGATTTTTAGATATGAAACTTGAAATGTTTGAAATTTAATTGTAGCACTATGTTGGCCATGGAAATGCTATCAATGAGCTGAAATTCCACCCAAGAGATCCCAATCTTCTCTTGTCAGTAAGTAAAGGTAAGACAAGAAATCCTTCATTTGGTCCCATTTATTTAGAAATGATAATTTCTTTTTAAGGGACAAACACATAAGGAAGAAATCCAAGTTCAAAAAGAATTTACAGCAGTTAAGTTTCAGTAGAAAAATCTCAGGTTTACAAAATCTCAGGTTTACAAACCAAGCATTGGGGAAAGGACCCCTGAATAACACTGTTAAATAGGGGAGGGAAAACCACAAGGAACTGTGGTGATAGGTCACAGTGCTGTAGTGGTGGGAGAACTACAGGAATCACACCTGGTGGGGAGAAGTCAGAGACCATCCCCAAATTAACAAACATGTAAGTAAGTAAATAAAACATTAAGTCTACAGTAAAAATATGACCACCCTGGTGGTGCAGAGGTTAAAGTCTCAGCGCCATCAAGCTATTGCCAGCCACTGCAGCATGAGTTCTATACCCAGCCAGGGAGCTAATCCACATGGCGCAGCAGACCTCTCCTCTCTTGCCCACTCTTCCCCTCAGCAGTGTATTTCAGTAGATCTGCCTGTTCTGCTGCCCACTCTGTCTCTGGTGAATCCTCTCACCCCCCACACCTCTGGCCTAGACACCCATTCTTACATGCATAAATAAATAAATAAATAATCTTTCAAAAAAATAATAAAAGTAAAAATAGGGCCTCCCTGGTAGCGCAAAGGGTTGGGACACACCTGTGAAGCGGTCCGCAGCCTCTGCAGTTAGATCCCCGGCCAGCCAGGGAGCAACCCATGTGGTTCAGCAGACCTCTCCTGACTCGTCCGCTGCTCCCCTCAGCAGAGTACTTCGGTTAATCTGCCTGTACTGTTCCCCACTCTGTCTCTGGTGAATCCTCTCACACCCCTCCCACACACACACACCCCTCTGGCCTGTACCCCAGCCCTTGTGTGCAGAAGTAAATAAATCTTTTTTTTAAAAAAAGTAAAAATAAATAACACTGTTAACATCAGATGTAAAAAAAAATTAGTACTGAGGATTAGCTATATATGAGCCTTCTTATTTACCATATTGCTATATGATAGTTCTATGACTTCATTCTCAATTGAACTATTGAACTTTATTAATTTTATGTGCATATCACCAAAATTATGACATTTTTAAGAGTTTTAATTAAGGTTATTTTTACAAATTGTCTTTGCGCTATCCAATCATATAGTAAGGAATAATGTACCTACAAAATCAATTTGCTCTTTTTATGTGTCTGTTTGCATATATATCTGCAGCTGTGTGTGTGTAAACTTTCATTTCATGAAGGATTCCCTATAGAATTCGTTAAAAGTGCTAAATTTTCCAGGATAACTCCTTGAAGTATTTCCCATACATGTAAAGAGAAAGCATTACATAGTTCTTTGTCTCTGTTGGCATAATAAGTTTGTTCTGGGTTTAGACACACCTCTTAATTGTTCTTAATCATTTCTGAGTTTTCTGAAATGAGGTGGGTTCCTATTTCTACATAATGTTCTTTCTATTTCTTACATTGTTATTCTAGTCAAGTTCTTAAAGGTCTGATCATATCAGAGTAGCCTTAAGTGAAAACCTTTACATAAAACTGCTTCAGAGTGATCTTCCTTTAACAGCCAAGGTTTAAGTTTGAAAGTCAGTACCTAATGAAAGGAAGCTATCGACAGCTACTCCAGCACAAGTTCGACCCCCGGCCAGGGAGATGACTGAAATGGCACAGCAGACCTCGCCTGACTCGCCCCCTATCCCCCATCAGCAGTGTATTTCAGTCAGTCTGCCTGTTTTGTTCCCCACTCTGTCTCTGGTGAATCCTCTCACCCCCTGCACCTCTGTCCTCTACCCCAGTTCTTGTATGCATAATTAAATGAATCTTTGGGGCTTGGATTGGTGCCCCCAAAATAGTGCTCATGTGCTTAAAAATGCAGCGAGAAATGCCTAACTTAGCAGTTTAGATGTAGATTCTCTGGCCATTGAGCACATCCAGGTGCACAAGTCCCCCATGATATGTTGCAGAACTTACAAAGCTAATGGTCAGATTCACCTGTACATGAGCTCTCCCTGCCACATTGAAAATATTTTTACAGAAAAAACAACATTTTTCTTAAATCAGAAGAGCAGGTTACACAGAAGAAACTGAAGAAACAAAAACTTACTGCCCAGAAATAAATTCAGCAGAAAAGTAACAAGAAGTCCTCTAATACTATAAAACATATCACAAAATATGTAGTTTTCAATTATCTTTTGATTTTACTCTAGAAATCTTGTAAATCTCATGGGTCCCCTTTAATTTGTAAATTTGGATTCAGTGGAGGGATAAGCTAGTTTTGTCATAAATATTTTCTTATCTCAAAAGCATATTTCCTTTATATCAGGATATTTAAAGGAAATTATTTGAGGTGAGCTAAAAATATTAAGATCTTATGAATATTTCATTTTGAAAGTTTGACCTTAGTCTCTAATAAATCTACATGTTACATAATTATATAAAGTTGCTTCTAAAGTTTTTACTTAAAGAGGTTTTGAAAGTCCTGTGACTGAATCATAATAGTTCATCTTATTTTTTTTCTGTACTAGATCATGCTTTACGCTTATGGAATATCCAGACGGACACGTTGGTGGCGATATTTGGAGGTGTGGAAGGGCACAGGGATGAAGTTCTAAGCGCTGTAAGTTGAAAGCTGCAGAGCAGAGACCTTCATGTGTACAAAGTTTTGAACAATTCCCATGTTCCTCTTTCTTTATTATAAAATACATGGTTTGCTTCATAGAGCCTGCCAGGCAGTTTTTCATGCATGTGACATACAGGGTTTTTTTCTTAGAGGTGAAGTAAAAAAGCAAGTTAATCTCTGTGCTTTATCTCTGTTCTTGCCCTTTACACCAGCACCAGGACTCCTGAAGAATACTAATGACTTGTGATTTTTTTCCTTTATTAATCTAAAGTCACTGTGTTAATTTTTATTTTGCCTTTTATTTGAAATTGAAATATAGTCATCCATTTTTAGGAAGTGGTTTATTATACTTGCACTGAAGTTTAAATGTCACGGTGTTATCTTTATTTTTAGGTGTTATAATCTATTATAATGATATGATACAAATGCTTTAAGTTAGGTTTTATATTTTTATATTATTTGGCTTAAATGTTTTATTTATAGCTTGTGTAGTCATTTTACAGTATATCATTTATCTTTCAATAAACTGTGTAAAGATGTACCATATTTTGAAGCCTATGGCATTTTAATTGTAGTTATTAAATATTCCTATAGTTGGGATTTGTACGCTTTTGTAAGAATCATACCTACTGTATGATATCCTGTCAACCTGGATTTTCTGGAAGTTGCAATAACATTCTCCATCTGGCTTTAAATGTGTAAGAGCTAATTCTACCATCCTGTATTAAGATTATAAATTAAACCTGCTGACTCTGGGCCTCCCCAGTGGCACAGCGGTTGAGCGCTGGGCTGCGAAGCTGCCCACGGCCTCTGCAGCGCCGGTTCGATCCCCGGCCGCCAGCAAGGGTCCCACATGGCACACAGACCTCTCCTGCTGTGCCCACTGCTCCCCTCAGTAGTGTATTTCGTCAGTCTGCCTGTTCTGCTCCCGCTCTCTCTCTCTGGTGAATCCTCCTACCCTTCCGGGCTTCTGACTACCCAGTGCTTGTATGAATAAATAAATAAATAAATCTTTAAAAAAGAAAAAAAAAAACCCTGCTGACTCTGTTGGAATCTTACTGCTGTTGAAAATGAGTAAATTAGGAGAAACAGCAACTAGAACTGTGAATTCAGAACACCAAACCTACAGCTCTTAGGCTTTTGTAAAAACAGTGCTCATGATCAGTTTAGATTAGATTAAGATAGGATATCCAGATTAGTAAGGAAAATGCCCTCCTTATGTAGAACTCTCTTCTGTTAACTCTTAAAGTGAAATTGGAAGATAGTCTGTAAAGTCTGTAATGCAGGAGTTTCCCGCTAGCAGAACTGATGTTTGAGATTTTCACTAACACATGTACCATCTATGCTACATGGAATAGCATCTCTGTATCTCGGTGTTTTGTCTGTGAAGTAAGATAGAATAAGGTTGTTAGAATAGATGACCAATTAAGTGCCTATTAAAGGTAAACAGCACATGAAAATGTTAAAATATGTGATTTCCTTTCTTAGACATCTTGTTCTTTATACATTTAAAAGTGTACTCTAAAACCTTTGTAACTAAAGTGTTTTCACTCAGATATACAGATAAAATTTCCGTTAAGACTCATAGTTTCATATACAGAAATCAGTTTCATTGCTTGATCAGGATTAGATAAAGAAAAATGTAGCTGAAGGTTTTTTGTTTCAGAATAATTGTTTTATCTAAGCATTTGATTTAATACCTTCATAATCAAGCAGAGGAAGTATTTAAAGATAATTGGATAAAATAAAGGATTTTGCTTTCTTCTATTTCTGTTTAAACTCATATACTATGGTGGTGACAAATCAGTTAAACTAAGTTTGAAAGCAGTTGCAATCCTGTATTTTAGGTGAAATTCCAAAATGTTAATCTTGGGGTTTAAAGTACAATTTTTACTATATTATATGTCAGGTGAAAATTGGATGGTTTAATCTGTAAAAAATAATTTATGTGTTTACATTATTTTTTCTGTTTTACATACAGGATTATGATCTTTTGGGTGAAAAAATAATGTCCTGTGGTATGGATCACTCTCTTAAACTTTGGAGGATCAATTCAAAGAGAATGATGAATGCAATTAAGGAATCTTACGATTATAACCCAAATAAAACTAACAGGTAACAGTTGTGATATTTAAGACAGTGTGCTATCTCATGCTGTTGAATGAATGTGTTTTATTTTTCCCCAAATTGTTACAGAAACCTCAACATTGCGTTTAGAAGCCCCCATTTTTAAAAAATAGAGTATAACTTAACATAAAATTGACCAATTTTCTAATGGAAGTCCTTTATTTTTAATCTGTGGTTCTTGTTCAAAATCCACTTTAAACTGTTCTGATTTTCATTTTGTAGTTTTTGTAGCACGTTTCACTTAAAGTTTAAGGTGTGTGTCATTAAAAATCAACATGTGGGACCTCCATCATGGCCTAGGGGTTAGTAAGTCTCAGAGCTGTAGCTATCATTGCGAAGGCCTGAGTGCAATCCCTGGCCAAGGAGCTAACCCACATATGGCACAACCTGTCTCTTCTGTCTCCTGTCTCGACTGCTGCTCACCTCAGCAGTGTATTTCAGTGAAGTCTACCTGTTCTGCTCCCCACTCTGTCTCTGGTGAATCCTCTCATCCCTTCCCACACCTCTGACCTTCACCCCAGTTCTTCTATGCAAAAATAAAAATCAGTATATGTATATACACTACATTAAGTTCGCCACTAAAAGTCCAGGTCTGTCCTTCATACAGTTGACTCCTTTTATCTGGCTTAACCACCCGTCTACCCTTCTGATAACCACCAATTGACCTTACAGGTTTAAAAGTTTGTTTTATTTCCTTCATCCATTTGTTTGTTTTCTCTGTATACCACATATGAGAAGTTACATGGTGGAGTTACAGATGTTTAATGTTGTTTAAACTTATTGTGTTACTAAATGACCCTTCAGAATATGTTATGTTAGCATTGTCAACACTGTAAATTCTAATTCAAGACAGAAAATCATAATTTTTAAGTTGGGGTACTTAATTTTAACTCATGATAATTTAATATTTTGCTTTATATGATGCTCTTACTTTATTAAATGAAGAAAATTCAATGCAGAATTCTTGCTCCATAGATAATGTGTGTGGGAACTTAGCAGTTTTTTAAATATCTTTTTGAATGCCTTAATTCTTGGTTCAGTAACTTCTTTCAAAATCTTATCAGGCTATTATTAATACCTCTTTACAACTATCCTTATCTATGTATGTTAATGAAAAACAACATAATTATAGATGCATTAAAAATTTTTATCAAAGCTTTAATAACTTAATAAAAATTGCAGGATTTGAATTGGAAGATATGTTAGGTAGGTATGTTAGAGATGATTCAATTCAACATCCTTTTTATATCTGAGGAAAGGAGGACATGTAAGATGCCTAAGACATTTCTAATTCTAATTCATGGCATATCATTCATCTATAGTTATTTCAGTTTAGAAATGGAATCACTAGATCAGAAATGTTAGATATGCTGTTAATTAAATACAGAATTGGTGGCAACTCATTTTTATAATTTTCTTACAAGCATCTTTAAGGCAAACGTAATGCTATACTTTCCTAAATACAAGAAAAGCCCTAACTAAAGTCAAATGTCTGTCATACACCATTTTAAAAGTGTTGCTAAAAGCAAAACTCTCATCTGTTCTTATCTTTAGCAGCCTTTGGAATGATGTATCATTGTTCCTGTAAAGATGACTGTCTTTTGAAATAATTTAGATATGTTGACTTTTGTGGACAATTACTGTTTAATTTTAAAGGATTTGAGTAGGTAGCTTAGAATTTTTCTGTGAGAACCATTCAGTGTGGTAATGTAATAGCTTATCACTGGTGGGATAGCCAGAATTTAAGTGATTAATTTTATACTGTTTATAAAATTGTGATGGGAAGTTGTAATTCTTATAAATCAAATTTGAGGCAGATGATGGAAAAAAATTTAAAAATGAATCGAGACTTTAGTAAATAGATGAGAAATCTAGTTCTACAAAGACAGATGAATTAATAGTCGATGTATTTTACTTTTCAGTGTTTTATAAATCCAAAAATGAAAATTAGTGTGATTCTACTATACTTTTTCCACTTAACATCTGACATTTTCATTTCAGGCAAAAAATTTAAAAATGAATCGAGACTTTAGTAAATAGATGAGAAATCTAGTTCTACAAAGACAGAAGAATTAATAGTCGATGTATTTTACTTTTCAGTGTTTTATAAATCCAAAAATGAAAATTAGTGTGATTCTACTATACTTTTTCCACTTAACATCTGACATTTTCATTTCAGGCCATTTATTTCTCAGAAAATTCACTTTCCTGACTTTTCTACCAGAGACATACATAGGAATTATGTCGATTGTGTGCGATGGTTAGGTGATTTGATACTTTCCAAGGTATGGTAGCTGTTGTTAAGCTGTACTTCCATTGTTTGTACGAGTTGAAATTTTTCAGGGAAAAGTTTTTTTGTGCAGTTTGGTAAATTGGATGGTAGATGGGAAATTGCTGGGGGGGGGGTTGTTTTTTTGTGTGTGTAATGATATTTTGTTAGAATTGGAAACATTTTAGGCATAAAACATACTGATGAATTAAAATTTGTGGTCCAATAAGATGACAAGTATTAACTTGTCAAGTGATACTGTTCTCTGATACCTCATGTTGTAAAATAAACAATATCTAAAGCCAGTAGCATGTGTGTTTGTGTGTGTGTGTGTTTGTGCATTTCAGTCATACATACAAAAAGAGATTGCTGGAGTTGGCTCATGAGCTGGAGTTTGCGAGCCCTTGCTGTACATTGGTGTATATATATTTACAAATTTTTTGCTGATAATTGAGAGAAGTTGTTGATGTCATCTGAACATTTAGGAGTGGCACACTTAGAGAAATCATTATCTAGTTTCTTTTCTTGATGTGGATTTTAGGACATTTCATATTTTCTTGGACAGCACCTAATTTATTTTTTCTTGGCTTTATGGGTATAGTTTCACACACACCCCCACCCCACCCTTTTTAAAACTTTTGATATTGAAATAACTATATTCACTGAAAGTATCAATGACAGTGCAGAGAGGTTCCAAATTGCCCTTCACCGAATTTTGTCTAATGCATATATAACTTCTATAACTTAGACTACAATATCAAATTCAAAAAATTAGCATTGTACAATGTATGTTTATAGTTTTGCGTCTATCACATGTGAATTTTGTCATTTCTAGAATGTAGAACCTTTTTAAGATTGTTTTTTTTCACTCAGTACAATGCCATCTAAGTTGTCATGTGTATCAGTAGCTCTCCCTTTTATTACTGAGTGGTATTTCATGGTATGGATGTACCACAGTTTATTTAAGCAGTCATCTATTGTGGGACATTTTGGTCCTTTCCACTTTGGTCTATTACAAATAAAGCTGCTTATAAACAGTTGTGCTTTTTGTGTGGACTTAAGTTTTCATTTCTCTGGGTTAAATGCCTTGAAGGGCAATTGCTGGGTCATGGTTAAGTTTGTTTAGTTTTTTAAGAAACTGCCAAACTATTTTCCAGAGTGGCCGTGCCATTTTACATTCCCAGCAGCAATGTAAGAAAGATCCAGTGTCTTCGAATCTTCGCCGGCATTTGGTATTGTCACTATTTTTTATTTTAGCTGTTCTGATAGGTGTGTAGTGATATCGCATCATGGTCTTAATTTGCATTTCCCTGATGGCTAGTGGTGTTGAACATCTTTTTCATGTGCTTATTTACCATCCATATATCCTTTTCAATTATGTCTTTTCATATCTTTTGCTCATTTTCTAATTGGGTTTTTTTTTTTTTTCTTTATTTTTTCACTGTTGAGTTTTGAGAGTTCTTAATATATTCTAACTATGAATCCTGTGTCATGTGTGTAGTTTGAAAATACTTTCTTTCAACCTGTAGCTTGTCTTCTCATCCTCTTAATAGGGGTCTTTTTGCAGAGCACATGTTTTTAATTTTGACAAAGTTCAATTTATTGATTTTTTTTTTTAATTATTTTATGGACCATAGTTTGATGTTATATTTTTAAAGCTCTTTAACAAACCCTAAATCCTAAAGATTTTCTTCTGCATTTTCTTCTAAAAGTTTTATGTTTTATATTAAATGTGGGAAGTTTAGGTAGATGTTTATTTTTTGCATATTGATATCCAGTTGTTTTCAGCTTGAAAGACTTACTATCTTTTCTTTGAATTGCTTTTGCACCTTTGTCAAAAATTGTCCTTTGAGACTATTTCTGGATTTTCTTTTTGGCTACTTCACCCGTACAAATACACAGTTGTAAATAGAGTAGCTTTATAAGCCTTAGAATTGGAATTCTACCTTATTAATCATTTTCAGAAGTATTTTAGCTATGTAAGTTCCCTTGCATTTTCATTTGCATTTTTGAATACTATCTATATTTATTTTTTGAAAAGCCTTGATTGCATTTTTGGCAGGAGGGAGAATTTTGATTGGAATTGTGTTAAGCTTATATATCAATTTGGTGGAGGATTAATATCTACTCTGCTTAGTCCTCCAGTCCATGAACATGGTATGTCTTTTTATTTTAGATCTTCAATTTTTATTACTGTGTTTTACTTTTAAGCATTAAGCCCCATATATGTTTTGTTAGATTTATATAGCTAAGTATGTCCTTTTTTTTGAATGATTATAACTGCTATTTCTAATTTTCATTCATGTGTTCATTGCAAGTGTATGGAAATACAATTGCTTTTGCATATTAATTTTGCATCCTGTGACTTAGCTGAACTACTTATTTTTCTAAAGGTATTTTTGTCAAGTTCTTGGGATTTTTCTATTTAACCATTATGTTGGCTAAATTGAATGTTTTTTATTTCCTTTTCTTCCCTCATTATATTGAAAACTTTCAGTCCTGTGTTGAATAGTGTTAGGAGCAGACATCCTTGACCTGTTTCTGATGTTAGGAAGGAAAGAAGTCAGTCTTTTACAGTTACGTGTATTGGCTGTGTGCTTTTTATTAGGTATTCTCTATCAAATTGAGAGCTGTCTCTTCCTAACTTTTTGGAGAGTTTTATCATGAATGGGTGTTGGATTTTATCAGTGCTTTTTCCATACCAGTTGATACGATCATGTGTTGTTCTTGATCCTCTATTGGAGTGGAATACATTGGTTGGTTTTTAAGTATTGATCCAGCTTGTATCCCTGGAATAAGTCATGCTTTATCATCCTTTTTATATTTGCAGAATTCTACCTGCTTATATTTCGTTAAAGAATTTTGTGTCTGTACCTGTGAGGTATGATATTGGTCTGAAATTTTGTTTTTGTATACTATCTCTCTGGTTTCAGTATCAATACTGGCTTCATAAAATGAATTGGCAAGTTTTCCCTCCTCTTTTCTGGAGGAATTTATGTATAATTACAGGAATTTATGTATAATTATGTATAATATGTCAGTTCTTCTGTAAATGATAGAATTCTCCTGTTAAATAATTTGTACCTAGATATTTGGAGGAAGGGTGTTTTTAAGTTACAAGTCAAATTTCTTTAATAAAGCTCTGTTCAGATTTGCTCAGAAGAGTTGTGGTAGTTTGTGCTATTTGAAGAGTTGTTCCATTTCGTGTAAGGTTAAGTTTATGTGTACAGAGTTGTTTGTGGTATTGCCTCATTCATTTGAAATCTGCAGGGTTTCTGGTGGGAGCCAGTTCCATTCATGAAATTGGTAGTTTATGTCTGCTGTTCTTTTACTGGTTTAATGGGGTAGTTTAGATTATTGAATTTGATGCTTTACTTTTCTAATGGTGCTAAAATTTCCCTTTCAGCACTGATATAGCTACAGCTCATAAATTTAGATAGTGTGTTGAGTTTCTAAGTGTTGAGAGGTTTTTTTTTTTATTATCTCTCATGGATTTCTGGAATATGCTTTTTGTGACTTGATTCTTTTAAATTTCTCAAGATTTGTTTTATGACCCTATTTTAGTTGTGTTCATGGGAGTGTGAAAAGATTGTCTTCAACTGTTAGATGGAGTGTTCTGTAACTGTCACATCCTGTTGGTGGTGTGGTTGCATTCTTCAGTAACTGTTGATTTTCTATCTACTTGTTTTATCAATTTTTGAGAGACAGATGTTGACATCTCCAATTATAATTGTGGTTTAATTCTCTCTCTTTACAGTTCGAAGACATTTTGTAGCTCTGTTGGTACCTACATACTTAGTATTGCTATAACGAATATGGCTTGATCCTTTTATCATTAAGTAATGTACATCTCTGTCTTGTACTTTGCTTTGAGGTCTTCTTTATCTGATAGTAATAAAACCATTCCTGTTTTCTTTTGATTATGTTTGCATGCTATATCTTCTTCCAACCTTTTACTTTTAATCCACATGTATTCTTACATCTGGGGTTTCTTGTCCATGGCATGTGGTTGGGTCACATGTTTTCTTAATCCATTTACCAAACTGTCTTTCACTTTGTTCAGAGCATTTATGAATGAACCTTGATATATTGATTATTACATGAAGTGGTAAAATGTTTATGCACAGTAGACACATAAAATTTATAAATATGTATATTTTTGTATCAACCATCAAACATAATTTAATGATTCAAGAGGAAAGGAAAGAATATTATACATATTCATTTTACTTTTCCATTCTTTCTTCTTCCTGATGTTACAAATTTCTTCTGATATCATTTCCTTTCTTATTATAAAATTTCCTGTAGCTATTCTTTTAGGTTAAGTCTGTTGGAGACAAGTCTGCTCGGTTTTCCTTTGTCTGAAAATTGTCCTTATTTCCCCTTCATTCCTGAATATTGTATTCACCTGGTATAGAATTTTGTGTTGACAGTTTTCTTTAAACATTTGGAAAATGGTCTATTGCTTTCTAACAAGAAACTGCCTTCATTGGAGTTAATTTTCCCCCTGTAGACAAGGTGTTACTTCTGTTTTCACTGCTTTGTCTTTAATTTTCAGAAGTTTGACTATGATGTGTCCCAGTAGGGGTTTTTTGAATTTACCTTTTCTGGGTTCATTCACTTTGATGAACCTGTAGTACATTTATGATTTTTTGAGGACTTCATTTAGCCCAAATTACGGCCATTATTGAAATTCTTTTTTGCTATCATCGTCCTCCCCTCTTTTTGTAACTGATGTTTCGAATATCAGATCTTTTCTTTCATCACCAAGACTGTCGTTTTTAAAGTCTGTTTCCTCTTGTTCAGTTTGGGAAATTTCTGTTGTTCTAACTTAAAAGTTACTGATTCTTTCGTATCTTTTGCTGGTGGGTCCTTCAGTTGAATTTTTAATTTTGTTTTAGTTTCTTTAAGTTTTGATATTTCCATTTGATTCTTTGTATTTTCTTTGCTGAGACTTTTTTTTTGTTTTAAGTGTCTGTAATTGCTCATTGAAGCATTTTTATGATAACAGCTCTGAATTCCTTGTCAATAGTTAAGCGCCTGTGTTGTCTCCATGTTGTAGTCTATTGTCTGTCTTTTCATTAAAGTTGAGATTTTTGTTACTTGGCATGAGTGATTTTGTTATTGACATCACAAGTCTGGTTCTTATGTAGACCTTCCACAGCAGGTTTCCTCTGGTAATATTCAGCTGGGTGAGGGAGCACAGCTTCGTGGCTTGCGGGTAGCAGGGCAAGTCATGGATCCCTTAACATGGTGTCTCCATACTTTGATGCCGCCCTCGCTGGCAGGGCCTAGGGTGCCCCATTTCTGCTCCCCAGGTAGTCTGTACTGACATGGTGGGCATGCGCACTGTGAACATGTTGATTCTCTAGGCCTCAGCTGATGCCACCCCAGCCAGAGAGGAAGAAATGTGTGACCTGATTAATATAAAGGGTAGTGGAGGGTAAGGTATATGTGCACTTTTGAACACCTGAGAAAGTTACTTCTGGGCCTTTGCTAGTTTGTGTGGTAGTGAGTCCACTTGTTTCTGTGATGTTTGGCTGGAGTAGAGTGAAAATTTCCTCTCTTGCGAGGTTGCCACTTTCCTGGATCTTTTATCTAGACAGAGTAGGCTTTTGTTAGGGTTTATTTCCACCCCACCTCTCCCAGATCCACCTGTTGGCATTGCTGAGTTGCTGCCTGGAATACATTAATGAGGCAAAAGAAAGTCAGAGAATTCAGTCTCCATGTCCAGAGACTCCTAACCATTCTGCTATATGTACCTTAGAGTCTTAGAGTTTCGCTGTATGTTTGCTACTCAGACTTTTAAGCCAAATTTAGCAGGACAAGTAGAGGCTGAAGTAAAAAGCCAGTAGCTTTAAAACTATAAGAAAGGATTTTTGCATTTTAGGTGGTAAGTTGAACTGAATGAATTGTCATTGATAGTACCAAATCCTACTGCAGCAGAATCATTGGGAGAATATTGTGAAAATAGAGTCTTATGTCTCACCCCCAGATATTCTAAATCTGGCACAAGACCTAGGAATTTGTAATTTTAAAAAACTTTCCAGATAATTTTCCCAATGCAGCCATCTATTAGCGTGGGCAAATTCTTTTTATCTTCCTGTGCTTTAGTTCTCCATGAAGGGACTCTCTTAATTAAGAATTCTTTGCCAGTGTAGTAAGAAACACTTAGAAGAGCTGCTTTACAATTTTTGTGTGTTAGCCTCTCTCTCAGACATTCTGTTTTGGTGGAGTAGAGGCCAAGAGAAGTCCTTTGAGAAAAATCTACAAGCTGTTGATCTCATCATACACTTAATAGTTGTCAGACTGGGTGATCTCTGAGGTACATTATAGTAAGAGAATATGTATAAACATATAGTCCTGGGATTTTATAAAGTCTGAAAAATGCAGAGAAAAGAAAAAAAGTGTTGCCTCTTCCCTAATCTTCCTGTAGCCCTATTGTAAAGCCGTCCAGATGCCACTGGACCCCACAGGGACGTCACATGTGATCCAGTAGATTCTGTCTTCCACTCTTCATCTACAGTAGGGCTTCTCAGTCCTGACCCATTAAGCTGGACAAGCTGTTTCTTTTTCATGGAGGGCCTCTCCTGTGCATTGTAAGATACTCAGCAGAGTCTCTGGTCTCTAGCCTTAATAGACAAACCATCGATCTACACAGTAAGATGGAGAGTGCCCAGTATTGTGTGATTTTTTTTCCTTTGCATTCTTTACTGCTTGCTGCTTAAGTACCACATGTGCAAAGATTTGGTGTCACAGGATAGAGGAAGGTGTATCTCAGTCTTCCTTTCCACCCCCATATTAGTGTTGTGATGTTAAACCACTGCTTTTATTGCCTTATATAATTTGATTTCTGTGACCCTTTCTGTGAATTCATTAGCTTTCCTACAATATCTGTTAAACACCTACAATGTAGCACAGATTCTGGAGACAAAAGATTAATAGTCATCTAGGTAAAGGAGTGGGATGGGCAGTTGGCTGGAGAAAGATGAAACCAATGAAGTAAGAAGTGGCCACATTGAAGAAACATGTTTTCTAATGCAATGCTTGTATTTTTATCTTGCTGTAAAGCACTTTTGTCTCTGGATGCCAAAGAATCTGGAGTCGAATTTGGTTTGATCTGGAAGAGAAATCATGATTTCCAAAATGAATATTCCAGATGGTGTAATGCTTTTGTGTTGTCAAATTCTGTTGATAATCAAACTTACTGTCTTTAAGTGTGGACACTGACTCTGTAAATATGAATGAATGTATGTCATTGTGCTTAGATGGATGACTAAGTTTTTAGAGCTGACAATTCACAAATGATAATAGGGAAAGAACTTTGTTTTTAATATTTAGACTTCAGTTCTACAAGTAATACTTCTTTTTTCTCATTTCTCTCTCTTTTAAAGTCTTGTGAAAATGCCATTGTATGCTGGAAACCTGGCAAAATGGAAGATGATATAGATAAAATTAAACCCAGCGAGTCCAATGTGACTATTCTTGGACGATTTGATTACAGCCAGTGTGACATTTGGTACATGAGGTTTTCTATGGATTTCTGGCAAAAGGTAGCAACATATTTTGCATTCTAAAATTATTTTATTTGAAACCATTGTAATTTTAGTTTTCTTTGATATACATCTTGTTTAAGAATTTGTATTGATGTTTTGTATTGATTGCTTTAGCCCTTGGTGTTACTTATTCTACCATTGTGGCTTTGCATGCCCTCATGGTAAATGAAATTGACAGGTGTCAGCAGTGAAAGTTAGTTTACTTTACATTTGTTACTGAGATTTAAAGTCGGTTGGTTATAGTGTTAATTTTTTATGTAGCTTTTTCCTAGAAAAACTTTGAGGAAAATCATGGGAAATAGAGACAAAATGCTAGTTATCTAAAATTTTAAAGAAATTTGATTGTTAGGATTTTGCAATAACAAATTACTTGGGAGTTTATTTGTATGGCAAAGTATTGCAAGTTTTTAAATAGCTTTTGGTACATTTCTTTAAAGCAAAAGAAAGAATACTAACAATGTGAATTTTAAAAACCTTCACAAAAATAATATACTATAGTAAAAAAAGTTATGTGAATGGTTTCTCAAAAACTATCTTATTGTATGTAATTATGGAATGCAGTTGACTAAAACAGCAGGATTAAAATGTAGGTAAGAGGGAACTACTGTGTTAGTTGCTCTTAATTATATTTGTGAATCAGAAATACAAATAATCAAAAACATAACCATAGACTAGAGCTTTTTCTGAAATAAGATTTTTTAGGATGACTTGAATAGTGTTTTTTTTAATATAGATATTAGTTCTTAGTTTTTTGTTTTTTTAAGATTTATGTATGCATACAAGAGCTGGGGTATAGGCCAGAGATGCGGGGGGTGAGAGGACTCACCAGAGTGGGGAGCAGAACAGGCAGACTGACTGAAATTCACTGCTGAGGGGAGCAGCGGACAAGGCAGGAGAGGTCTGCCGTGCCATGTGGGTAGCTCCCTGGCCAGGGATCGAACTCGTGCTGCAGAGACTGCGGATTACTTCATAGGTTGCATCTTAACCCCCTGCGCCACCAGAAAGGCCTGTGAATACTATATTTTGAAAACTTGATGTTTTTAAAAATTTCTATACAGATGCTTGCATTGGGCAATCAGGTTGGCAAACTTTATGTGTGGGATTTAGAAGTAGAAGATCCTCATAAAGCCAAGTAAGTATTTAGAAATTCCTATTTGTAATTTCTGCCTTTTTCTTCAAAATGTCATGCTAGTATAGAAGTAGTACCTGCAGTGCCATCCTCAAGTCGTTTGGAACATTTACTTGTCTTAGAGTTATTTTAAAATATTTTTTTTAATTCTAATTAATGATTGTTCTTCATGAGTTCCTTGGTAACATATTTCTCTTTATGTAACATGCATGGTGCCTCTTGAATTTAAAATACATCCAAATTTTTCTAAATTTGAAATCAAGCTCTTGGTGAAATGTATTCTGTTTTAAATGCTTTCTATATAGCATGAATATTCATTTTCTAATTCACTATTTTGTGTTAGCTGCAACGTTATGTTTGAATGGTATTTATTTAACCTATTATGTTTTCTCCCTAGATGTACAACACTGACTCATCATAAGTGTGGTGCTGCTATTCGACAAACAAGTTTTAGCAGGGACAGCAGCATTCTTATAGCTGTTTGTGATGATGCCAGCATTTGGCGCTGGGACCGACTTCGATAAAATGCTTTTTTCCTGTCAAAACTAGAGTGTGTTTTCTGTGTACAATAGAGTTCATGTATCTTGCTAGTAAGGGCACATAGAGCATTTAGAGTTGTCTTTCAGCATTCGATCAGCTGAGCTGAATGTAGTGATGTTTACATTGTTTATACTCTTTGTACTGTCTTCTGCTCAGACTTTACTGCTTTTAATAAAAATTTATTTTTGTAAAGTTGTGTGTTAAGTTTATTTTCATTGTGATGGAAAGAACTGTTACAGTAATAAAATTATGCCTTACTTTTTTGTAGTGATCAGTTTTTGTTCACTTACCTGGAGAAAGCTCTATAAAGCCTTGATTAGATGTAAACTGTAGTACAGAATTTAACTCCTGGTTTGCCAATACAGACCCTGGCTAAAAAACAACATTCTCTGTAAAGTTTCCTCATGTGTGAAAAGGGATAACAATGCCTACTTCACGGGGTTCTGTTAATGATCAGGTGATTTCATTCATGTGAAGGGGCTAGTGAGACGAGAACAGCACTTGATGTATACAAAGCCCTAAGTTTATGTTTGTTTTTTTGTTTGTTTGTTTTTAAAGATTTATTTATACAAGCACTGGGTACAGTCAGAAGCACGGGAGGGTGAGAGAATTCACCAGAGCCAGAGCAGGGAACAGAACAGGCAGACTGATGAAATACACTGCTGAGGGGAGCAGTGGGCAGCAGGAGAGGTCTGTCATGCCATGTGGGACCCTCGCCGGCCGCCAGGGATTGAACCGGCACTGCAGAGGCTGTGGGCAGCTTTGCTGCCCAGCACTCAACTGCTGCACCACCGGGGGAGGCCCCTAAGTTTATGTTTTAAGTTTATATTTTACTAAACTTTCTTTGCAGTTCTAAAAAATACTGTCATTCAATATGTAGAAGGACTTTTAGTAAACTTACTGGGAGTATTACTAAAACAAAAAGGAGAGGATATTGAAAGCTTAGGGGCAGAGGGTTAAAAATGTTCACATATTTAAAGGATGTGGTTAAGAGAAATTAAGAGGATATCCTGGGGTTAAGATTAGTGGTGGTTTTATCCCCAACACAGGGTGTTTTATGTATATTTATGCATGAGAAACAACAAAAATGAAATTGAGAAATAAAAGACCAGAAAGTTCCAAGAGTTTATCTCAAGATCTATCTGGATTAACCTGAATTGAAGACAATTCTGCTTTTATAGTGCGACTGCAGCACAGATGATGTGTAAACAAATAGGCATGACTGGGTTCAGTGAAACTAATTGTGAAAAACAGGCAGTAGGCCGTCTTCTGCCCACAAGCTGTAACTTGCTGATCCTGTGGCCTCCAGGCATTAACACTAACCGAAGGACTCTGGGAGGCGTCTAAGATTTCTGGAAATTTAGGTCAACCAAATAGCTCACAAAGATCTGCTAGGCAATACACCATGTACTTAGATCACCAGAGACTAAAGATACCAGAATTATTAGATTATAAGGAGCCACGTGAGAGGATTCACCAGAGACAGGGTGGGGAGCAGAACAGGCAGACGGACAAATACGCTGCTGAGGGGAGCAGCGGGTGAGCCAGGAGAGGTCTGCTGCGCCATGTGGGTAGCTCCCTGGCCAGGTATAGAACTCGTGCTGCTGTGGATAGCTTCATACTGCTGCGTTTTAAACCCATCCCAACCCCAGGGAGGCCCCTACTCTACACTTTTACAAATTGCTGGCTGGGGGTGCCATGAAGCGCAGGGGGCTCCAGGACAGCCATTTTGAAACCCATAGGCAGTTGGAAGGATGTTCTATTGGCATCTGTTTTCTTCAGCTTCCAAGTTGGTGATTTCCCCAGCATCCAGCTGTGTGACATTTTCCTAGAATAATCCATGCAGTTTGATCTGAGCCCAGGCTTGGATGCTCCCACTCACATTGCTGCAGCAAGAGACTTTTATTTCACTTTTTGATACCACACATTCTACCAGCATTCTCTGTCTTACTGATGTGGAAGGATAAACTGAAAGGAAAACAGTTACCCAGTGTTGGGATATCGTTATAAGGATAAAAAGTAAGGCCCCACTCCTTGCACAGCAGGCAAATTTAGAAGACTTGAATAGATAAAGGAAATTTGTGAGGTTGCTATGGGAACCAGCCCTCAGACCAATCACCTTGGCCAAGACCAGCAGAACCTGGGGAATGCAGAAGCAGAGTAGGGCACATTCTGTGTCCTAGGTCAAGGCCCAAGACCAGACATCCCAGGAGATGACTAGTGAAAGCCTGGAGAAAGAAGCCTAAGAGTCTCAAGCCCTTCTTCCTGCACAGATGACTTCTCCCTTCTTGTCCCCTTGCAGGGTATTGAATAAATCTGCCATTTTTTTTTTTAAAGATTTATTTATGCATACAAGAACTGGGGTATAGGCCAGAGGTAGGGGAGGGGGGTGAGAGGATTCACCAGAGACAGAGCAGGGAGCAGAACAGGTGGATTGACTGAAATATACTGCTGAGGGGAGCAGCGGGCGAGACAGGAGAGGTCTGCTGTGCCATGTGGTTTGCTCCCTGGCTGGCCAGGGATTGAACTTGTGCTGCAGTGGCTGCGGATTGCTTCATAGTGCTGTGTTAAGACCCCTTGCACCACCAGGAAGGACCCAAAGCTGCCATTTCTGGCCCTCATTCTGTCTGTGGTGATTTCCTTCAGCCCTGAGCTTTCAGCCAACACCCCAATTTTCCCTGCAACACCTTACATTTCCCTTTTCTTCTGTGTTATCATCTGCAGTGTAAATGGCTGGTTAATACAAAAAAAAAAGTGAGAATAGGATTCCTTGCTTGTTCTTGTTGATCAAATTGTCCCATCTTTTGGTGTTCACACCAGAATGCATGGCCTCCTGGAGCTGTTACTGTTGCACAGTGTCTAGGAGTTCTTGTCTGATACCACGAAAATTGAGGACATGGACCACAAGGAATGAGTTTTAGAAAGTTTATTCAGCAATAGCAAAGCAGAAAAGCTCCTCCCAAAGTGACAGGGAGGGGGCACCTGAATAGGTACGAGTGAAATGCTTATTTCTAGGGTCTTTTATACTAAACATAGCTCATTAAGGGGCCTGTATTGGGGCCTCTCTGGTGATGCAGGTGGCTGAGTGCAGTGCTGTGAAGATGTCCACAGCCTCTGAAGCATGGGTTCGATCCCGGCCAGCAGGGGAGCTACCCACATGGTGCAGCAGACCTCTCTTGACTCTCCCGCTGCTCCCCTCAGCAGTGTGTTTCAGTTGATCCTCCTGTTCTATTCCCCGCTCTGTCTCTGGTGAATCCTCTCACCCACCCCCACACCTCTGGCCTGTACCCCAGTTCTTGTATGCATAAATAAATAAATCTTTTTAAAAAAAAAAGGAATAGAAAAACTGGAAAGGAGGTGCCACAAGATAAGAAACCTGACTCATACAATGACAAGAGCTGGTGGGGGGGGGGGTGGGGAGAAGGGATTAACTAAGCCATAAATCCAGCTATAGAAACTATCAGATGCTGCAGGGAGTGTGAGGAGCACAGACCTGAAGGTGAAGATCAAGAGATTAAGGAACAAACCATCCCCCCACAAAGATGAGCCCCTCCCTACCAAAGAAGGTGATAAAACCTAACCCTGCGCCACAGAGGGACAGCAGTTCTTCTGCCCACCTGTGACGACGCAGGTGCCTCTTTTTGTAACAGGGTGGTCCCCAGGAAAGGGGGAGGTTCCCTGCCCCACCCAAGGGAGGGTGGAGCTGAGCAGGAAGAGGAGAAGCTGAAGAAGAGACTGAGGAAGGAAGCAGGATGGAGCCAGAAGGAGACCTGGAGGAGGCGCATGGAGCCTAGAGACACGTGAAGAAACTGCGCTTGTCTTTTGGTCGTGGACGGGGTGACACAGATGTGGGTGAGACTCATGAGGGGTGACAATGGCAGCTTTTATCTTGATGTTGATTTTGCTCTTTTCCTTCCGGGCTTGTCTGGTTGTTTCTGACTCTTTTCTGTGGGTCCCCACTGGAAGATGCTTTAGACTTGTGGCAGGCTTTGGGGCCTTGCTCTGGGCCGATCCCATATGGATGGAGTTTTACCCACGAGGGGACGGGTAACTTTGGGTGCTTCATTTAGAAACTAGACTCTTTGCCTTACCTGTATTGTTTCCTAGTTTTTATTAAAGTTCCTTCCCATTAAAGTCTCCTATGTTTTGTGCTGATGCGGCGGATGGCAGAACCCATTTAGAATAGGCAGGTTTGCGGGGTTTGGGCTGCCCCTCTCCCTGTCTAATAACATTTTCACCAACTCTCCCCCTCCGCAGGGCAGCAGCCTCCTGCCTGCACGTGACCTGCGACCAGGCCGGGGCTTCTCTGCACTGACTTCCCTCAGCGAAGGCCACTCTCCTCAAGGCCCCACGCCTGCAAACATGCAGGCCTCTCTCAGCAAACCTGTCCTTTCAGGACAGCTCTTCCTGCTCGCTGGTGTCTATGCAAGTGTCTTTTACTCTTTTGTCCCTTTCCCTAATAAACCTGCCCTTTAAATATAACTATCGTCTCTGTCTCGCAGAGAAACTCCCCTGGAAACTCCCCACGTGCCCCTGAAAGGGGAGCTCTAGGGACACCTTTCCCAGAGTGAACCCAAGGACCACGCTCTCCAAACCCACTGACTCCAAAAATGACATCCCTAACATTTTAATAGGATTATTCTAGAAATTAGTACTGTACATGTAAGAACCTTTCTAAAACCTTATGATGTATGTAGCTACTATTACAATTCTGCTTTACGGATGGGAAATAGGAGGCAGGCGAGTGTTAGGTTAACGAGTCCAAGATTATACAGCTAATAAATGGTAGAGATCTGAGCTCGCAGTGAGGCGGCCCTTAATGAAGGGGTCTTATCAAAAATCACCTTTTCATTCTGCAGGTACTTCTTTTTCTTAATATTTTATTTTATATAATTCTTACATCATTTTTCATCTTTACATAATGTATGCATTTTCATTATGGTTATGTTCCCCATACAATTGCACCCCCTCTTATTTTGACTCTAGTCATTCCTCTCCCCGCCCCTCCCTCCCCCCTCCCCCATAGTGTGTCTCTGGTTTATAGTTGCTTGTTGATTTTGATTTTTACTTTGTATTGATTAGTCTTTTTTCCTGGTTTCTTATTTAAGTTTTCTAAATTCCTGCTATGAGTGAGACCGTCTGGTATTTTTCTTTTTCTTTCTGACTTATTTTGCTGAGCAGGATCCCTTCTAGCTCCATCCATGTTGCTGCAAACTGCATGTGTTTATCTTTTTTGATTGCTGAGTAATATTCCATTGTGTATATGGACCACA
This sequence comes from Talpa occidentalis, assembly GCF_014898055.3. Lineage (NCBI taxonomy): Eukaryota > Metazoa > Chordata > Mammalia > Eulipotyphla > Talpidae > Talpa > Talpa occidentalis. The sequence goes on from NW_023603184.1 coordinate 50,018,860, forward strand.
TCTTCTTGATCCAGTTATCCAGTCATCCAGTACCACATCCTTGCCAACATTTGTTGTTGCTAGTTTTTTTAATATGTGCCATTCTCACTGGTGTAAGATGGTATCTCATTGTAGTTTTGATTTGCATTTCCCTGATTGCAAGTGATGTTGAACATTTTTCATATGCCTGTTGGCCATTTGCATTTCCTCTTTGGAGAAGTTTCTTTTTAGCTCTTCTGCCCATTTTTTGACTGGATTATTTTCTTTGTTTTTGTTGAGTCTCTTTGGCTCTTTGTAGATTTTTGTGATCAGTCCTTTATCATTAGTGTTGTGTGCAAAAATTTTCTCTCAGTCGGGGGGTTTCTCTTTCTTTTTGTTATTGTCTCTTTTGCTGTGCAGAACCTCTTTAATTTGATGTAGTCCCAGCTGTTTATCTTTGCCTTCACTATCACTGCTTTGGGCGATGTGTCTGTAAAGATGTCTTTGAGGTGCATGTCATTTAGTGTTTCACCTGTATTTTCTTCTATGTATTTTATGGTTTCAGGTCTTATGTCTAGCTCTTTAATCCATTCTGAGTTGGTTTTTGTGCATGGTGTGAGGTAGTAGTCAAGCTTCATTCTTTTGCATGTAGCAACCCAGTTTTCCCAGCACCATTTATTGAACAAACTTTCTTTGCTCCAATGCAAAGTCTTTGCTCCTTTGTTAAAGATTAGTTGACCATAATCTGTGGGTTTATTTCTGGATTTTCTATTCGATTCCATTGGTCTGTGTGTCTGTTCTTGATCCAATACCATGCAGTTTTGATGATTATGGCTTTGTCATATAGTTTGAAGTCTGGGAGTGTGATGCCTCCATTCCCTTCTCTTTTTTTTCAGGAGCACTTTGGCTATTCGGGGTTTTTGGTGATTCCATTTGAATTTCATCAATAATTGTTCTATTTCTTTGAAGAATGACATTGAAATTTTGATTGGAATAGCATTGAATCTGTATATTGCTTTTGGTAGGATGGCCATTTTAATAATGTTTATTCTTCCAATCCATGAGCAGGGGATGTCTTTCCATTTCTTTGTGTCTCCTTCTATTTCTTTTAACAGTGTTTTATAGTTTTCTTGGCATAGGCCCTTTACCTCTTTTGTTAGATTAATTCCCAAGTATTTGATTTTTTTTTTGTTTCGATAATAAAAGGGATGGTTTTTTGGATTTCTTCTTCTTCAGATTTATTGTTTGTGTATAGGAAGGCTACTGACTTTTGCATGTTGATTTTGTATCCTGCCACTTTACTGAACTGACTGATGAGTTGAATTAGTTTTTCTGTGGAGTTTTTGGGGTTCTCTATGTATATTATCATATCATCTGCAAATAGTGATTGTTTGACTTCTTCTTTTCCTATTTGGATTCCTTGTATGTCTTTCTCTTGTCTTATTGCTCTGGCTAGGACTTCCAGTATTATATTGAAAAGAAGTGGTGAGAGTAGATATCCTTGTCTTGTTCCAGATCTTAATGGAAATGCTTTCAACTTTTCACCATTGAGAATGATACTGGCTGTTGGCTTGTCATATATGGCCTTTATGATGTTGAGGTATGTTCCTTGTATCCCGAGAATTTCAAGGGCTTTTATCATGAATGGGTGTTGCACTTTGTCGAAAGCTTTCTCAGCATCGATTATCATATGGTTTTTATATTTCTTTTTGTTGATGTGTTGGATAACGTTGATTGATTTTCCGATGTTGAACCATCCTCGTGTCCCTGGCATGAAACCTACTTGGTCGTGGTGAATTATCTTATGGATACATTGTTGGATTCTAATAGCTAAAATTTTATTGAGGATTTTTGCATCAGTGTTCATTAGGGAGATTGGCCTGTAGTTTTCCTTTTTTGTGTTGTCCTTGTTCGGTTTTGGTATTAGTGTAATGTTGGCTTCATAGAACGTGTTTGGTATTATTCCTTCCTTCTCAATTTTTTGGAAGAGTTTGTGAAGGATAGGCACTTATTCATCTCTGAATGTTTGGTAGAATTCTTTTGTAAATCCATCAGGTCCTGGGCTTTTGTTTTTGGGGAGGTTTTTGATTACCATTTCAATTTCCTGTAATTGGTCTGTTTAGGTATTCTATTTCTTCTTTATCTAGCTTTGGGTGATTGTAGAGTTGTAGGAATTTGTCCATCTCCTCTAGATTGTTAAACTTGTTTGCATATCACTGTTCATAATAGTTTCTGATTATTCTTTTGATTTCTGCTGTGTCTGTTGTGACATCTCCTCTTTCATTTGTGATCCTATGTCGAAGACCAGCTTTCGGCAGAATGTCGTGTCAGGTGTCCCTGAAAGGATGAGACGGCCTAGGCAAAACTTTAATGGCTGAAGGGAAGGGGATGAGGTAGTGAGGAGACACTGACACTTGATGAGGTGCGAGTATCTTCTGCTGAGGGTCTCAGCAGGTCTTTATTTATTCGTTTAGGGAAAGTGATGGTATTACATCATCGTATGCATAGAAGTAAAATATAACAATCAGTACATTCCTTTCCCATAGACATTTTGTCGCCTACGTGTTTTTAAGAGAAGAAACGACCTTAAAAGTTAATAGATAATTAAAACTCAGACGCATTATTTCAGCCTAAACAACAACCTAGGTCAACTAACAGTCCTTGGTACCAGCCCTGTCGCCAAGGCTACAATATCAGGAGACTCCTCTATCTATATGGCTTACAGCTAGAGACCGGCTGCTTTCTGGTAATCAGTTGTTAGAAGTTTTTTCTACCTAGAAACTCCTAACGTAATCAACTTCATGATTCATTACAAGTCTTCTCTACAGAACTTCCATATGAGGAATATTATTATGACCCGCTCTGGGTTGCTTATCAGACATGCCCTTGCACAATAATTATTTCCCACTATCAAGTAGTCCAAATTATTCAGTGTTTAACTTTTTTCAGTGTTTAACTTTTTTTTATTTTTTTTTAAAGAGGCATGTATTATTTATTTATTTGTTTGTTTGTTTGTTTGTACATGCACTGGGTACAGTCAGAAGTGCGGGAGGGTGAGAGAATTCACCAGAGCCAGAGCAGGGAACAGAACAGGCAGACTGATGAAATACACTGCTGAGGGGAGCAGTGGGCAGCAGGAGAGTTCTGTGCACCATGTGGGACCCTCTTCTGGTGGCCGGGGAGCAGCCGGGGATGGAACCGGCACCGCAGAGGCCGCGGGCAGCTTCGCAACCCAGCGCTCAACCGCTACGCCACAGGGGAGGCCCTCAGTGTTTAACTTTTAAGCAAGTAATTTTCCATGCCATGTACTTAAAATATTCTTATATGTATAATTTATTGCCCAATGTATATCCCGAGAAATTATTTCTATTATGACCAAGAACAAAAAACAAAGGGATGTTTAATCTTCAGCCCCAGGATGTGAGGCACAAGAAATCTTCAGCCCCATGGTGTGAGGCTCTTTAAGCTTTGGCCCCAGGGTGTGAGGCCCTTTTTCTTCAGCCCCAAGGTGTGAGGCTCTTTATACTTCAGCCCCACGGTGTGAGGCCCTTTTCTTAGCTGCTTGCCAGTGTCTTACCTGACTGGGGCAGCTAGGCCCCCTGCAGCAATCCTATTTATTTGTGCTTTCTCCCTTTTTTCCTTTGTGAGCCTGGCTAGGGGGTTGTCTATTTTATTTATTTTTCGAAGAACCAGCTTTTGGTTTCACTGATCTTTTGGATTATTTTTTTTTAGTTTCGATTTCATTTATTTCTGCTTTCATTTTTATTATTTCTTTTCTTCTGCTGGTTTTGGGGTTTTTTTGTTGTTCTTTTTCTAGTTATTTGAGCTTTGAGATTAGGTTGTTTCTTTGAGATCTTTCATGTTTCTTGATATGAGCCTGTATTGCTATATATTTTCCTCTTATTACTGCTTTTGCTGCATCCCATACATTTAGGAAATTGGTGTCCTCCTTGTCATTCAACTTAAAGTATTTTTTAATTTCTCCTTTGATCTCCTCATTAGTCCAGTGGTGTTACAGTAGTGTGGGCTTCAATCTCCATGAGGTAGGAGAGTTCCTTGCCTTCTTTTTATGTTTTTTTTTTTTTTCTAGTTTGATGCTTGCATGGTCAGAGAAGATGGTTGGTATGATTTCAATCTTGGTGTATCTGTTGATGTTTATCTTGTGTTCGAGTATGTGATCGATCCTGGAGAATGATCCATGTGCACTTGAGAAAAATGTGTACTCAAATATTTTTGGGTTTGGTGTTCTATAGATGTCTGTTAAGCCCAAGCACTCTAGATCCTTATTTAGAGCTTTAAAGTCCTTACTTATTTTTTGTCTCATTGATCTATCCGTTGTTAATAGTGGTGTGTTGAAATCTCCTACTACATTTGTGTTTTCTCTAATGTCTGTTTTCAGAGATGATAATAGTTGTCTGATATATTTTGGGGTGCCTTCATTTGGTGAGTATAGGTTAATGAGTGTTATTTCTTCTTGAAGTATTGTCCCCTTGATCATAATGTAGTGACTGTTGGGGTCTCCTTTTACCTTTTTGAGTTTGAAATCTGTTTTATCTGATATAAGTATAGCTGTTCCTGCCTTCTTTTTTGGCCCGTTTGCTTGTCAGATTGTTTTCCATCCTTTAACTTTGAGTCTATTTTTATCTTTTGTAGTTAAATGTGTTTCTGATATAAGTTTTATCTGATATAAGTATAGCTGTTCCTGCCTTCTTTTTTGGTCCATTTGCTTGTCGGATTGTTTTCCATCCTTTAACTTTGAGTCTATTTTTATCTTTTGTACTTAAATGTGTTTCCTGGAGACAGCAAAATGTTGGGTTTTGTTTCTTAATCCAGCCTGCAACTCTGTGTCCTTTTACTGAAGAGTTTAGTTCATTTACATTTAGAGTTAATATTGATATGTTAGCATCTGTATTTGCCATTGTGTTTGTCTTTCCTCTGATTTTATTTATTTATTCCTTTAATAACTTTTTTTTGACCTTCTTTCATTGTTATTCATCCCTCTGTTGGTTCTGGTTTTAGGACTCCTTGCAGTATTTTTTGGAGTGGGGGTTTAGTCATAATGAAATTCCAGAGTTTCTTTTTGTCTGGGAAGGTCCTTATTCTTTCTTCATAGAGGAAGGAAAGCTTTGCAGGATATTCTTGGTTGGCATCTGTTTTCTTGGAGTCTGTTGACTATGTCCCTCCACTCTCTCCTTGCCCATAGTGTTTCTTTGGAGAAGTCTGATGTCAGCGTGATTGGTTTTCCTTTGGATGTTATCTGTGTCTTCCCTCGTCAGCTTCATTATTTTTTCCTTGTCTTGGATTCTTGGGAGCTTTACTATTATGTGTCTTGCTGTATTTTTCCTTTTGTCAAAAAGTTTGGTGTTCTTCTTGCTTCTTGCTGCTAATAGCTGTCTATTAGCAGCTCCTTCATGTTTGGGAAGTTCTCTTCAATTATTTCCTTGACTATTTTCTCTGTTCCTACATCTCTCTCCTCTCCTTGTTGGATTCCTATAACTCTTATATTTCCTTTCCTCATGGAGTCAGATAGTTCCCGAAGTCTTTCTTCAGTCATTTTCCTTCATACTTCTCTTTCCTTTTCTGTTTTGGTTCTTTTTATTTCTGTGTCTTCAAGAGTACTTATTCCTTCTTCCATTTCATCTATTCTGCTTTCACTGCTTTTTCCCAGCGTTCTTTAGCTCCTCCATTAATTCTTTCATCTCCTGCGTTTCTTTTACTTCCCTCTTTAGGGACTCAATTTTGTTCTTCTGATTGTTGATTATTTTTCCCATATCATTTTTGACTCCTTCAGTTTTTTAATCACGGCAATTTTAAATTCTCTTTCTGGAAGGCTCAGAAGTTCTTCCAAGTCACTGTTGTTGCAATCTGGTGGGTGGTTTTCTTTTGGTGGTGTGTCTTTTTCAGGAGGAGTTGCTAGGTTGCATGTAGTTTTTCTTCTACCTGCTGCCTGTTTTCTAATTTGCCCTATGCGTTGGGACACTGTGTCGCTAGTATTGGCTGGCATCTTTTTGATGTGCTCTTTCTGGGATTTCGGAAACTGGTGGTCCAAACGAGTCAAATATTGTTATTCCAGAAGTCCAGTGAGACAGTGGTACTTTGAGTATGTTAATGGTCACTGTCACAGAATTTCTCCTCCTTTGGTGTTTAATTCCAAATGTGTGTCTTGAAGTCCCACAGACCTCCCTGGAGGTGGGGCTGCTTGATTACACTCTGGGCTCCAAAATGCTGGATGCTCTTCTGGGCTCCACTCCCTGCCAGGGGGGACCAGGCTTGTGGGGGCCTTCAGCTCACCTCTAGCTCTGCAGGGAGCCTTATTCCGGTTTCAAGCAGTCTTTATTGAAGAAAGGCCCCTGTTCTAAAATTGCGAGTCGGAGCCTCCCCAGTGGCGCAGCGGTTGAGCGCTGGGCTGCGAATCTTCCCGCAGTCTCGGCAGCGCAGGTTCAATACCTGGCCTCTGGGCGAGGGTCTCACATGGCGCAGACCTTTCCTATCGCGCCCGCTTCTCCCCTCAACAGTGTCCTCTGTCTGTCTGCCTGTTCTGTTCCCCGCTTTGGCTCTGGTGAATTCTCTCACCCTCCCACACTTCTGACTATACCCAGTTTTGTATAAATAAATAAATCTTTAAAATAAAATAAAATAAAATGGCGAGTTGGAGACGCTATTTTAGCACCTTTTCATTCTTTTTTTTTTTTTTTTTGGTTGTTGTTATTTCCTTCATACACATTATACTTTGTAATTACTTTATTATGTATTTACTTGAGACCTGCTTTCTTCTTCATTAGGCAATATTCTCCAGGAAAACAAAAAAGGGACTTTATTTCTCTTATCATTTCTTGTGCAGACTCACCTATGTCAGAGGGATCTTTCTGGCTTCAGGAACACTGTAAACCACTGTGTATGGCCATGGGAAGTGCTGGAGAGTTAATGACCTTGGAGTACCTCTGTCTGTTTCACGTGTTTCCTTCCAGGTCCCCCAAGTCCTTGGTACAAGACCAAGATGGAAAAGCAAGCACAGCTACTTCACATATCTCACTGCTCCTTTGTGCCTCCTTCCTTTTTCTTTTTTTTTGTTAAAGATTTTATTTATTTATGCATACAAGAACTCGGGTGTAGGCCAGAGGTGTGTGTGTGGGGTGAAAGGGTTCACCAGAGACAAAGCGGGGAGCAGAACCACTGAAACACACTGCTAAGGTGAGCAGCTGGAGAGACAGGCAAGGTCTGCTGTGCCATGTGGGTAGCTCCCTGGCAGTGATCCAACTTGTGCTGCAGTGGCTGTGGACAGCTTCATAGTGCTGAGAAGTAACCCCCTGCACCACCAAGGAGGCCCTGAAGTTCCTTCTTAAGTAGCAGTTGGAGACATAGGTAGAAATGCCTGTTTGTCTCTGGTTTGGCTATCCCAAAGTAGTATCTGAAATAAAATATGTGGTTCTAGATTAAGGGGTCAATGTAGAGGCCAGAGGATTGTTCCAGGCACTTTGATCCTCCACGTATAACCTGGGCTGGAAGGACAGATGTGTTGCTGGAGGGTGGGCTCAGCTGTTATGTTTTAAGATGGGCAGAGATTCCTGGGGAGGGGATATCTGTCCTACAGGAAGGAAACTGAAGCCTAAAATGGAGAGCGTGTATAGAAGGCAAGCAGCATTTGAGGCAAGTTCATTGTGTGTGTCCTTTATTTCCTATGAACCTTTTCTGCAAATGCATCCAGAAAAAAAAGACCATTTTACACTAAAACTCCAGTTAGTTGTGCACTGTCAAGCTCCAGTCTGTTTTATATGTTAATTCACTTACCCCTCATGGCCACCCCAGGCACATTTTCATGCTTATTTCACACAGGGGGACACTGAAGCTCAGTTATTAGGTAACTTGCTTACGGTTTTACGGCAAATGGAGTTCGGTGAGGCTGGAGGAACTACAGTAAAGTTGCCAATAAGGACAAAACAGAATTAACGATGAGCACCTCTAAGACAATGCAGCAACGCTCGCGCACAGGAAACCCCGTGTCTGCTGCAAGAGGAGGATTCAGGCGCCAAGGCTTAGGGTTGCGTGAAGATTTGGGGCTGGTCATTCAGGCTCATTTCTCATCCTCAAAGAGAGATTATAGTACCTCATTGAGTATTGTAAGGAGGCTGGTAAGTTATTTGAAATGCATCTCAGCGACTGGGTTCCGCATTCGGGATCCAACCAACAACCTCAACAGGCACATCCCGCTTCCTCCTCAACCGGACACAGCCGCAGGGCCCTCTGGAACTTGTAGGCTTGTACTGGAAACAGCCGCGGGGCCCTCTGGGACTTGTAGTCTGGCACTCTCTCTGGTCCGCTTTTCTCCTGTGGTTGGAGGAGCTGGCCCTACGCCCCGGAAGTACTTGTGGCTGGAGCGGAGGGTTTGCAAGGGGGTCGGAGGTCGCGGGGGCAGTGGGCGTTCCTGCCGCTGGCCCGGTCGCTATGTAGTGGAGGGGCCGGAGCCCTCCTGAATTTTCTGGAAGGGTCTTGCGCTCGCCGAGGGCGACAGCCCCTGGACTTCGGGTCGTCCGCGGGCTGAGCGCAGCTGCCGCCATGTTCGGCTGCCTGGTGGCCGGGAGGCTGGTGAGGAGGCCCGGGGGGCGGCGGGGGCGGACGCGTGGCCGGACGCGGGGCCAGCCCGGGGGCGGCGGGGGCGGGGCGCGGGGCCAGTCCGGGGGGCGGCGGGGCGCGGGGGCGGGGGCACAGGGGGCGGGGGAGCAGGGGCGCAGGGGGCGGGGACAGGGGGCGGGGGCAGGGGCACGGGCCCCCCCCGCCCCGGTCTTCCTGGCTGCGGGTGTTTGGATGGAGAGTGGGGCGCTGGGGGCTTCTCCCTGGCCCTCAGCTCCTTGCACCCTTGAGCGGCGGGCGCACAGTCAGCCCCGGTGCCTGGTCGCGCTTCGGGGGCCGGCAGCGCGTGCCCGGGTTGCCTGCGCGTTGCTGGGGCCCTCTCCGTGGCGCCCGCTGGGCAGCTCTGACTCAGCCCCGCTCGCTGTGAGATGGTCCTCATTCCCGTTTTGCAGTCGCGGAGCCAAAGCCCACGCTGCAGTGGAGACTTCCTCCTGAAGTCATGCAGGGAGCTCGGGCAAATGGGCGGTGGAGCCTGGCCTGTGGCGTCCTCTCCTCCGCGGCCAGGGCGCCCGGGCCACGCGTAGCTGCGGGCTCTTTTCGGGCACACACCCCACTGAGAACGTGCGGGTGTGGGAGCTGGGCTGGCAGGGACGCCGCGTCCGAGAGGACCCCACGAGGCTGTGAGTAGCGATTTCCTTGTTTGGGCACAAGAGGTGACAATGCCCCTTGCAAGATTCCTAGAAAGAATTCAGCGCCTGAAGTTGTTCAGCAGTAAACTTGGAGGATGAACATGGCTTGCCTTGCTTGGAAACCATCCGAAAACCCCTTTCGGACCCAACGCCTGCATCTAGACTTCTTTTTTCTCACAGCTTTGTTTAGCTGTTGTAGCCCCTTTATTGGACTCCCAAGTTTTTCATCAACTTTTGATAATGTGTTGTAGTCTGTGCACAGTTCTAAGGTACCACAAAGATAAATTGGATACGACTAGCTTCAGAAAGTTTATTTTCTGTCTCTTGAATGACTGGAAGCCCTTGTTGCTAACGGTGTTGATTGGGAACACTTGATAGGGAAAATGGACAGACAGCTTGGAATGAGCTGATCTCATCATTAACGAAAAACATTTAAAATGTATTTTTTAAAATTTTTTAAAAAAAGATTTATTTATTTATTTATACAAGCACTGGGTACAGTCAGAAGCGCGGGAGGGTGGGAGAATTCACCAGAGCCGGAGCGGGCAGCAGAGCAGGCAGAAGGACCGAAGTACACTGCTGAGGGGAGCAGCGGGCGGCAGGAGAGGTCTGCGCGCCATGTGGGACCCTCCTCCGGTGACCGGGGAGCAGCCGGGGATCGAACCGGCGCTGCTGAGGCTGCGGACAGCTTTGCAATCCAGCGCTCAGCCGCTGCGCCACCGGAGAGGCCCTAAAATGTATTTTTTAACCAAAAAACCATATGGACTCTATATAGCTCTCATGTCGTTAAAAAATGTACAAAGAAATTTAGTTACAGTATTACCTGTGTGCATTGAGCCAACGTTTAGCCTCTCCAGTGGATATCCAGTAGAGCATGCTTTTAGACAAGAGTTTTTTTGGGGAGACATTTGACTTTAATTCTGGAGTATTGGAAAACACTAATCAAAACGAAGGGCAGATAGACCCAGCAACATCTCAGAACTTAACATTCTCCTATTAGAAAAATCCATTCGACAAAGTTAGGACTCAGTTTTCTTTTTTTTTTTTTTTTTTTTTATTTTTTAAAGATTTATTTATTTATTTATTTATTTATTTATTTATACAAGCACTGGGTACAGTCAGAAGCGCGGGAGGGTGAGAGAATTCACCACAGCCAGAGCGGGGAGCAGAACAGGCAGAAGGACCGAAGTACACTGCTGAGGGGAGCAGCGGGCGGCAGGAGAGGTCTGCGCGCCATGTGGGACCCTCCTCCGGTGGCCGGGGAGCAGCCGGGGATCGAACCGGCGCCGCAGAGGCTGCGGGCAGCTTTGCAACCCAGCGCTCAACCGCTGCGCCACCAGGGAGGCCCAGGACTCAGTTTTCATTCCGTGAAATTTTTTCTTAAGCTCTTTTTTGTTTCAAAGGTCAGGGTTTAGAATGTTCTAATACACATTTGCAGAATGTTTGGTGCCTTGTACAGAGCTAAAAGAAATATTTATTTTGCCTGATTACTTCAAGACTTATAAATACCATAATTTTTCATATTTTAAGATTAAATGTGTGCCCAAAACTGTTGACATTAAATTTAATACTTTTATAGGCAGTTTGATTTATGTTTGTGTTCACCCTTTGTTTTGCTCACTATTGTGAAGCATTTTCTCTTTTTTTTTTGGGTAAAGATTTATTTATGCATACAAGAACTGGGGTGTAAGACAGAGGTGCTGGAGGTGAGCGGATTCACCAGAGACAGAGTGGGGAGCAGAATAGGCAGACTGACTGAAATACACTGTTGAGGGGAGCAGTGGGAGTCACAGGAGAGGTCTGCTGTGCCATGTGGGTAGCTCCCTGGCCAGCACAGGATTGAACTGTGCAGTGGCTGGCAATAGCTTGATAGTGCTGTGTTTAACCCCTGCGCCACCAGGGAGACCCCTACTGAAGCATTTTTTATTGTATCAAAAACTTCAGAAGAGGAAATCAAATCTTGTTTTAAATAATATTTATTCTTATTCTCTTGGGAATAAATTTTGGGGAGTTCATATTGCTTTATTGCCAATAAATAGATGCAGTTACATATAGCGGTCTATGTGTCTTTTGTACCTGTAGATAGGATACTATAGAGGAAAAAAGGAAGCATTTTACAAAGAATATAGCAAAGAAAATTAAGTTTCTAGGTAAGTAAGAATTGTCCATTTAGAGTCTTCAAATATACTATTCAGAATTTAGAATTGTTAGCTTGTTGAATTAGAGTGGTAATAGCAACTGAAAAGCAAAACCAAAACACCTTCTATAAGGTAAACTGTTGACAGCCAGTCGACCTAAGTGCTCTTAAAACTATCATTTCTCTTTGTTAATGGATGTGACTTAGTAATTATCAATTACTTCCTAAAAGTATAAAAAGGAATTTTCTTGTGAAGTATATTTCTCAGACTCCAAAACAAGATCTCATTCTATAAATTGACATTTGATTATGGAACAGGAAATTAGATTATGAAATGAACAGGAAGAGTAAGTTCCAATTTAGTATATTCAAAATATAAATTTTGCATTTTATGTACAGTTGACTCTTCTTTCTTAAACATTTATTTTTATTTATGCATACAAGAACTGGGGTATAGGCCAGAAGTGTGGGGGGTGAGAGGTTTCACCAGAGACAGAGTGGGGAGCAGAACAGGCAGAATGACGGAAGTACACTACTGAGGGGAGCAGCAGGCGAGTCAAGAGGAGGTCTGCTGCGCCATGTGGGTAGCTCCCTGGGAGGCCAGGGATCAAACTCATGCCGCAGTGGCTGGGCATAGCTTGATAGCGCTGAGACTTGTGTCACCAGGGAGGCCCACACCATTGTTTATTTTGTTTTATTTTCTCCCCTCAGGTATAACTCCTGTATTTCTCCCATCACCACAGCACCTGTGATCCATAATCTCTGTGCTCTTCCCTCCCTGACTGTAGGCCTCAGATCTATTATCAACTTGTCAACTAACAAGTTTTGTCTTTTTCCTGACCCTTCGTTCAGTTTCTCTATAGTCCACCAAAAGTCAAACCATCTGATATTTACCTTTTCCCTTCTGACTGTTTTGCTTATAGTAATCCTTTCCAGCTCCATCCATGTTGTTGCAAATGGTACGAGTTTATCTTCTTTGATTGCTGTAACTCATTCACAGTAATTCTGTTTTATAAAGTCATACTGAGTGCTTCATTGGTAAATGCCAAATCATTGCCCATAGTGGAAGGTTTTATAGAGTGAACCTATGATCTCATTTTTAGCAATCTACCATTACATAATCTTTCTGTTTAAAAATACCTTTTTAAACTGTATTGTTGATTCCTTAACTTTGAACTCACAGCCAAAAACACTATAATTGTCTGAACAATTCATAACACATTTTTTAGTAAGTCACATAACACCCTTTCTGGGCTTAGGAGCAGTAGTCAGCTTTTCAGGTTGGATATTTTAAACAGGAAAGTCAACGAAAAATGCGAACAAACCTGGCACTAAGTAGACTTAGGACATTTGTTTATAGTATGAGAGCTGAAACTAATAGGCATAGAATAGCTTTGTTCTACCTCAGCTGGTGACATGCATATAAGGTAACTCAATTTTTTTGCTACTCTGCGCATGGACATGTCTGTGAATGAGTGCAAAATCTCAGTGAATATTGATTTTGGAGTTAAAAATAAATTTTACTAGGTAGGCAAGATAGCAAATATAGGTTCTGCAAATATTGAGGATTGATTGCACCTACTTCTGGATTGCTTACCTATTTTAATTACCTAAGAATATTTACCCTTAAACTAAAGCATAAAGCTTTGGTGGTGTGTTGTCTTGAGCAACTTTTCATAATATTCTGAAGCTGTTATGATTTGTTTATATATTTAGAATTCCTTCAGGGCATTTCTGAAGTAATATAACCACAGTCATACATGGGTTATAGGAACTCATCAAAACATTGAACTAAGAAGAGTTTTTTATTTTTTAGGTGCAAACAGCAGCACAGCAAGTGGCAGAGGATAAATTTGTTTTTGACTTGCCTGATTATGAAAATATCAACCATGTAGTGGTCTTTATGCTGGGAACCATCCCATTTCCTGAGGGGATGGGAGGATCTGTCTACTTTTCCTATCCTGATTCAAATGGAATGCCAGTATGGCAACTCCTAGGATTTGTCACGAATGGAAAACCAAGTGCCATCTTCAAAATTTCAGGTCTTAAATCTGGTAAGAATAATAAACATATTAAAATAGTCTCAAAATTAATCAAATATTTTTCCTAACTAGCATAAACTAGCTTATGGTATTTCAGATTTTTCATTATGGTTTTTTGGTTGGTAAAGTGATATATAACATGAAAAAAAATTAGATGATATGGAAACATTTGAAAAGAAGTAAGTGAAAGACAACCTTTGTGTTTTCCCTTCAGAGAGAACCACTCACTAATGTTCTTTTTGTATGGTACCTACTTTAGTGAAGGGATTTTTCTGAATTAGTTATTGTTTTAATAATAATAAAAAAATCTCATTTGTAATATGAACATCTGTGTTTTAAATAAACAAAAACTAACTAGACTTGCAGAGGAAATAAAATGAGTCCTTTTTTAAATAAAGCTTTTTGAACTCTTAGATTTGATTACCACCTCTTCAGTGTTCTGTTGTTTGTATTGACATTGTAGATGTTAGATAGTACAGGGACATAATCCTTGCTTTGTTGCCTTGAGGTATTTTATGAAGAAAAGTGAGAACTAAACTAGGTAATATTTACATATCTTGAATCTCTGTTTCCCTTGAAAATCAAGGTGAAGATGGACAGGAAATTTCTTAGAATCTATAAATAGAACTTTCTATAGAGCCCAGAGAAAAATTATATTTAAGCAACATGTTAATTTAAGAAACATATAGTTATCTACTATGGACACTTAATGATTAAGTTCTTGCTTGAGATAATTTATATCCTTATAAAGGAAGATAGTTCTGTGGACTAGTAATTAGAAGAGTGAAAAGTAATAGTGGGTGTTTGTACAAAGTGCTAAGAGAGTAGGAAAGGGAATAATTAACTCTTTTTTTTTTTTTTTTAAAGATTTATTTTTATTTGTTTGTTTGTTTGTTTATTTATTTATTTATACAAGCACTGGGTACAGTCAGAGGCGCGGGAGGGTGAGAGAATTCACCAGAGCCAGAGCGGGGAGCAGAGCAGGCAGAAGGACCGAAGTACACTGCTGAGGGGAGCAGCGGGCAGCAGGAGAGGTCTGCGCGCCATGTGGGACCCTCCTCCGGTGGCCGGGGAGCAGCCGGGGATCGAACAGGCGCTGCAGAGGCTGCAGGCAGCTTTGCAACCCAGCGCTCTACCGCTGCGCCACCAGGGAGGCCCGGGAATAATTAACTCTTAAGTGGGTTAGGGAAGCTTTCTTGGAGGAGGTGATATTGGTCTTCTTGAGTCTCTAAGTAGAGGCTTGTCAAGACTTATGAGAGGACTATTGGACATTCTTTTCTAGGGGAAAGTAATACAGATATAATTATGAAAGTCTGAAAGTATAGTGTACTTAGGAAGGCGTGGATCATGAAAAAAACTTTGTGTATACACTGAATTGTTGGCATTTAATAGATCAGCAATTTTTAATGTACTTATCTAGTTGATCATATTACACATTAAAGTCACACATTATGTGAGTTCACAAATACTCCCCAAAATTTGCATATATTTTGAAGCCCATCCATGTGTACCTCCTCATAAAGAACTGTTGTACGTATAGAGGAAGAAGTGAACAGTGTCCGTAGGAGAATGATTTGAGGGGATTTTGTTTTTAGCTGACACATGTGAAAAATAACCTGGAGCAATTCTGGCCAGATGATGCACTGTTAGTTGCTATTATTTTATGTAGTTGGAATTCTACAGGAAGAAATGGGAGAGAGCAATATTAAAACTAAAAATTGCTTAGAATTGATAATAAATACTAATCTCTAGATTTAAGAAGCAGGAAAAATCCTTACCATGAGATAATTATCCCTGATCCTTAACGTTCTTAAACTGCTGAGCAGCAGTATCAGTATCATCTGGCAACTTGTTAGAAGTACATCATCATGGTAGAATCTCCTGTCTACTGAATGGGAAACCAAGGGTGGAGTGCAGTAGTTCTGTGTTTAAATAAGTTCCATAGGTGTTTGTGTTAAGTTGTAAGATTTGAGAACCACTGTCCTAGGGTATCCAATGTATGTAATGAATTAATATCTTACACATATAGAATGATTAGTTCAGAAGAAGACGCAGATAATTTTTCTTTGCTGTGACTCTACCTTAAAATAAGGTAATAGGTAAACTAGGAATTCTTTTTTTTTTTTAAAGTTTTTTTTTTTTAATAGAGGCATGTTTTTATTTATTTATTTATTTATTTATTTGTTTGTTTGTTTGTTTTGTTTACACATGCACTGGGTACAGTCAGAAGCGCGGGAGGGTGAGAGAATTCACCAGAGCCAGAGCGGGGAGCAGAGCAGGCAGAAGGACCGAAGTACACTGCTGAGGGGAGCAGCGGGTGACAGGAGAGGTCTGCGCGCCATGTGGGACCTTCCTCCAGTGGCCGGGAGCAGCTGGGGATCGAACCGGCGCCGCAGAGGCCGCGGGCAGCTTCGCAACCCAGCGCTCAACCGCTGCGCCACCGGGGAGGCCCTAAACTAGGAATTCTTTAAGTAGAAAAATTAGATGATTCATTATATTATATTACATTTACATTAAAGTAAAATTACTGGAGAGTAAGTAATAAAGGAACCAGAAAGTAGAAAAAGTCATAGACCATTGCTGAATGAACCTTTGAAGGTCATTGTACTTTCTAGGAGGAAATTGAACAAAGACTGTAGAAGAGGATGCAAAGTTTGTAAAGAAATTGGTAAACATGTAGACAAATCTAGATAACCTAATGAATAAATGCACAAGTACTAAATATTGTACTAGAAAACAGTGCGCAAGAGGAGTGGTTAGTGATCTGAATAAAACTCTGAGGTCCTGTTATTTAGGGAAAGTAACATACTCATTCTCCTTGCAGTTTAATCCTAGTAAAAATTTAAGAAAAATTAAAAAGAGAAGGGAAAAGCAAAAAAAAACACCAAAAACCCAAATAAATCCAAAGTCATAATATTATATTAAACATAAAATAAGGTGGTGGAAATAATTTTGACGATGTCATTTATCAAAATAGTGCAGACAGTTTGAACTTAATAGGGAAAAAACATGTAGGCTCTGGTATGGTGGTTTTTTTTTTTTTTTTTTTTTTTTTTTTCAGGGAATCAAGGTTGCTATTTATGAGTAATGGTTCTAAAACAAGGAACCAAAAAGAAAAAAAAGTCATAGTGATACTAACCTAAACAAAAATTTGACTAAGGCAAAAGCATTATCAAGGATTAAGAGATTGCTATTCTGGAGTAAGACAATTTACTAGAAGACTGAAGTGTTTCTGAGAGTTAAAGGTGATAAATTTATGTAACATAACTTCAGAATATATAAAGTATGTTTAAAATGATAAATGATAAAACATTGTCATTTAGAAATTCAGAAAAGAAATGGTCATGGTAATTACATTTCTACAGAAAGTGAAACAAAATAAAAACATCACATCTCAAACTTTTTGAATTCTGGTCAGATTGTACTAAAGAGTTTAATTGATAGGCTTAGATGTGTTTATATGAAGAGAAAGTACAGGGAATGAAGTATTTAACATGTGCAATCCAAAGAAGAAAGAATATGATAATGTTACGAAGAGAAATTAATGACAGAAAGCAAAGAAATAATAGAGGGATTTGGTTAACCAAAAATTTGATTCTTTGTAAAGGATTAGTATTGAACCACTCTACCGCTGTGTTGAGGAAAAAGAGAAAAAACACAAATATTAAAAATGTGAAAATGGAGACATAACTATAAGCCGATTTTATGAGTCGTTTCATGACAATACATTTGAGAATAACGAACATAAATTTAACTTTTCTGGGAAAGTACACTAAACAAAACTAAAGAATAAATTGAGATCCTGAATAGTTTTACTATCAATAAAGAAATTAAAATCAGTAATTAAAAAAATACCTTTTCCCTGCACATACAACTATCAGTCACATTGTTTTACAAAGTTTAAAACGTTATGAAAAACTGTTCTGATCTATATAAACTAAGAAAACGGGCAAAGAGGCAGTTACCTACTTTATATATTGAAGCTAATTGAACCGTCATTGCTATTGAAAGACAGAAATTTGGCCTGTGTCAAATTTTTTTTATTTAGAATTTTTAATCTGTATACATAAAGTAGTAAAATGAATTCAAGAAGGTACCTTATTTTTTTAAATTTAAATACATATTTTACATCATTGTTCATTTTTGTATAATATTTGCTTTCTCCTCTCAGGTGTAGTTCCCATAAATTTCCACCACCAATTCACCCGTGCACCATCACCTTAGTCCCCTAATTAGAGTCTTCTCTGTTTTGCTCCCTCTCCCTACCCCTTTCCTGCAGAATGTCTTTAATTTATAGTTGCCTGTTAATTTTCGTTTTTTATTCATTATTATTATTTTCTTCCTGATCCCTTATTTGGTTCCCTTGTATTCCTCCTATAAGTGAAACAAGCTAATATTTTTCTTTTTCCTCCTGTCTGACTTCACTGATTATGATCACTTCCAGCTCCATTCAAGTTGCTGTGAATGGCACGAGTTTATCTTTTTTGATTGCTGAATAGTATTCCATTGTGTATATATACCATATCTGCTTGATCCAGTCATCTATTTTTGGGCATTTGGGTTATTTCCATAGCTTACTTATTGTAAATAGTGCTGAAGTAAATATAGGGGTACAGGTATCCTTTTGAATTAATGTTTTTGTGTCCTTTGGGTAGATTCCACCAGAAGTAGGAGAGTTCCTTTTTTTCTGCATAGTCACCAACATTTATTATAATTGCTAGTTTTTTCATATGTGCAGTTCTCACTGGTGAAAGCTGGTATCTCATTGTGGTTTTGATTTGCATTTCCTTGATTGTAAGTGATATTGAACTTGTATACCTGTTGGCCATTTGTATTTCCTCTCTGGAGAATTATCTTTTTAGTACTCACCTCCAGGGTTAGGTTTATTCCCAGGTATTTGATTTTTCTTGTTTCAATTGTAAATGGGATAGTTTTCTTTTTTCCTTTTTTTTTTTAAAGATTTATTTATTTATTTATACAAGCACTGGGTACAGTCAGAAGCACGGGAGGGTGAGAGAATTCACCAGAGCCAGTGCTGGGAACAGAACAGTCAGACTGACGAATCCCACTGCTGAGGGGAGCAGCGGGTGGCAGGAGAGGTCTGCGCGCCATATGGGACCCTCTCCCGGTGGCCGGGGGTCCAACCTGCCCTGCAGAGGCTGTGGGCAGCTTCGCAACCCAGTGCTCAACCACTGTGCCACCAGGGAGGCCCTGGGATGGTTTTCTTAATTTCTTCTTCAGATTGATGGTTTGCCTGTATGGAAGGCTACTGATTTTTGTGTGTTGATTTTGTATCTTGCTACTTTACTGAACTGATTCGTTATTTTAATTACTTTTTCTGTGAAGTTTTTTGGTTCTCTATATTATATCATCTGCAAATAGTGATAGTTTTACTTCTTTCTTTCTTTGGATTCCTCATTTGTCTTTCTCTTGTCTTATTGCTGTGGGACTTCAGTATTATATTGAAAAGCAGTGACAAGAGTGGACATCCTTGTCTTGTTTCTGATCTTAAAGGAGAGACTTTCAGCTTTTCACCATTGAGAATAATATTGGCTGTGGCTTTGTCAGATATGGCTTTTATTATGTTAAGGTATGTTCCCTCTATACTGAGAATTTCAAGGGCCTTCCTTCATGTTGAACTTTGTCAAATGCTTTCTCAGAACCTGTTGATATATTTTTTTTTTTAAGATTTATTTATATATTTATACAAGCACTGTGTACAGTCAGAAGTGTGACAGGGTGAGAGAATTCACCAGAGCGGGGAACGGAACAGGCAGACTGACGAAATACACTGCTGAGGGGAGCAGCGGGTGCGGCAGGAGAGGTCTGTTGCGCCATGTGGGACCCTCCCCGGTGGCTGGGGATCATACTGGCGCTGCAGAGGCTGCGGGCAGCTTCGCAGCCCAGCGCTCAACCACTGCTCCACCAGGGGAGGCCCAAGATCGTATGGTTTTTATTTTTCTTTTTGTTGATGTGTTGGATTACAATGATCGATTTTCGTATGTTGAACCATCCTCGTGCCCCTGGAGTAAATCCTGTTTGGTCATCGTGTATTATCTTTTGATGCATTGTTGGATTCAGTTGGCTAGGATTTTATTTAGGAATTTTGCCTCAGTGTTCATTAGGGAGATTGGCCTGTAGTTTTATTTTTTGTGTGTTGTCTTTGGTTTTGGTATTAGTGTAATATTTGCTTCATAAAACATATTTGGTAGTATTCCTTCCTTTTTACTTTTTTGAAAGAGTTTGTGTAGGATAGGCACTAGTTCATTTCTGAATGTTTGGTAGAATTCATCTGTGAAGCCATCTGGTCCTGGGCTTTTGTTTGGGGAGGGTTTTAATTACTGTTTCAGTTTCACTGCTTGTAATTGGTCTGTTTAGGTGTTCTATTTCCTCTTTATCTAGCTTTGGATAATTATACTGTTCTAGGAATTTGTTCATCTCTTCTAGATTATTGAACTTGTTTGCATATAACTTTTCATAGTAGTCTCTGATGATTCTTTTGATTTCTGCTGAGTCTCTTATAATTTCTCCTCTTTTGTTTATGATCCTATTTGTATTTTCTCCTGTTTTTACTTCATGAGCTTGGCTAGAGGTTTGTCTGCTTTGTCTATTTTTTCAAAGAACCAACTTTTGGTTTCTTTGATCTTTAGGATTGTTTTTTAATTTCTATTCTATTTATTCTATTTATTTCTGTTTTGATTTTTATTGTTTCCTTCAACTGACTCTTTTGTTGTTGTTGTTGTTCTTTTTCTAGTTCTTTGAGATGGGAGATTAGGTTGTTTCTTTGAGTTCTTTCTTGTTTCTTTTTTTTTTTTTTTTTTTAAAGATTTATTTATTTATACAAGCACTGGGTACAGTCAGAAGCGCGGGAGGGTGAGAGAACCCAATAGAGCCAGGGAGCAGAGCAGGCAGAAGGACCGAAGCACACTGCTGAGGGGAGCAGCGGGTGGCAGGAGAGGTCTGCGCGCCATGTGGGACCCTCCTCCAGTGGCCGGGGAGCAGCCGGGGATCGAACCGGCGCTGCAGAGGCTGCGGGCAGCTTCGCAACCCAGCGCTCAACCACTGTGCCACCAGGGAGGCTCCTCTTTCTTGTTTCATGATGTGAGCCTGTATTGCTATATATTTTCCTTTTATTACTGCTTTTGCTGTGTCCCATACATTCTGGAAAGTGGTGTCCTCATTGTCATTCAACTCAAAGTATTTTTTAATTTCTTCTTTGATCGCCTCTTTAATCCAGTGGTATTTCCATAGTGTGGGTTTCAGTCTCCGTGAAGTGGGAGGGTTCCTTTGGTTTCTTTTCATGGTTCATTTCTAGTTTGATGCCTTTATGATCAGAGAAGATGGTTGGAATGATTTTGATCTTCATGTATCTGTTGATGTATGTCTTGTGGCCCAGTATGTGATCAATGACAAGAGAATGATCCCTGAGCACTTGAGAAAAATGTGTACTAGGGTTTTTTTGGGTGTAATGTCCTATGGATGTCTGTTAAGCCTATGAGGTCTAGATCTTTATTTAGAGCTTGAGTGTCCTGTTTATTTTTTGTCTCATTAATCTGTCCATTGTTGAGAGTGGGCTATTGAAGCCTCTACTACATATGTATTTTTCTAATACCTTTTTTCAGAGATGATAATAATTTCCTGATATATTTTGGTGCTCCTTCATGTGGTGAGTATATGTTGATGAATGTTAAATCTTACTGGTGTATTGTCCCTTTAATCATAATGTAGTGACCGTGTGTCTCTTTTTTACCTTTTCTAGTTTGAAGCCTGTTTTATCTTATGTAAGTATAGCTATTCCTGCCTTCTTTTTTGGTCCATTTGCTTGTAATACTGTTTTCCAACCTTTTACTTTACATCTGTGTTTATCTTTTGTAGTTAAATGTGTTTCTTGGAGACAGCAGATAATTGGGTTTTGTTTTTTAAACCTGTCTGCTACTCTGTCTTTGTATTTTTAGTTTAGTCCATTTACACTTAGTGTTAATATTGATACATTAGGGTCTGTATTTGCCATTTTGTCTGTCCTTTTGTGATTCTATTCCTTGCCTTTTTTTTTTTTTTTTATTCTTCCTGTTCATTCCCCTGTTGGTTTTGGTTGTAGGACTTCTTGTAGTATTTTTTGGAATGGGGGTTTAGTAGTAATGAATTTCTGGAAATTCTGTTTGAGAAGGTCTTTATTTTTCCTTCATAGAGGGTGGAGAGCTTTGTAGGGTAAGGTATTCTTGGTTTGCATTTGTTGACTTGGAATTTGTTGAATATGTTACTCCATTCTTTTTTTTTTTTTTTTTAAAGAATTTTGGCAATGTTTAATTTTTTTTAAGATTTATTTATTTATGCCTACAAGAATTGGAGTACAGGCCAGAGGGGTGTGTGTGTGGGGGGGGGGGCGGGTAGGGTGTGTGTGAGAGGATTCACTAGAGAGAGAATGGGGAGCAGAACAGACTGACCAAAATACACTGCTGAGGGGAACAGCGGGTGAGACAGGAGAGGTCTGCTGTGCCATGTGGGTAGCTCCCTGGCAGGGGACTGAACTCGTGCTGCAATGGCTGTGGATAGCTTCATAGGCTGCGCCACTAGGGAGGCCCTCCATTCTCTTCTTGCCCCTTGTGTTTCTTTGGAGAAGTCTGATGTCAGCCTGGTTGGTTTCCCGTCAGCTTGATAATTTTTTCCTTGTCTTGGACTCTTGGAAGCTTTACTATATGTGTCTTGCAGTAGCTTTCCTTTTATTGTGGCAATTTGGTGTTCTTCTAGCTTCCTGTATGTCTGTTTTCATCTCCTTGATGCTTGGGGAGTTCTCTTCAGTTATCTCCTTGAATAGTTTCTCAGTTCCTTTGTTTCTCTCCTTACCTTCTGGGCTTCCTTTAACTCTTATATTTCCTTTCCTCATAGTGTCAGATAGTTCTTGAAGTGTTTATTTTTTTTTCTTTGTACTTCTCTTTCTTTTTCTTTGTTGGTTCTTTTTATATCTGTATCTTTGAGAGTACTGATTCGTTCTTCCATGTCATCAATTCTGTTTTTGTTACTTTTCTCAGAGTTCTTTAGCTCTTCCATTAATCTTCCAATATCCTGTGTTTCCTTCATTTCCTTTAAAGACTCAGTTTCATTCTTCAGTTTACAAATTGTATTTCTCATATCATTCTTTTCCTTTTTGTCTCCTTTATTTTTTTTTAATCATGGCAATTCTAAATTCTCTGTCTGCCTGGGACAGAAGTTCTTCCATGTCATAGTTGTTGAGTTCTGGGGCTGATTTTCTTTTTGTGGTGTGTTCTTTCCCAGAAGGCTTGCTTGATTATTTGTGCATTTCTTTCTCCCTTTGTTTTTGAATTTGTTCTATGTGCTGGGCTGCTGTGCCACTGATACTGGTGGGCCTCTCTTCATGGTGCTCCTACTGGCACATC
The DNA here is from genome assembly GCF_014898055.3 of Talpa occidentalis. Lineage (NCBI taxonomy): Eukaryota > Metazoa > Chordata > Mammalia > Eulipotyphla > Talpidae > Talpa > Talpa occidentalis. Next base: position 50,041,649 of record NW_023603184.1, read on the forward strand.
GGGGACTAGGGGCCAGAACGAGTCCGGTGCTGTTACGCCAGACTTCATTAGGGCAGTGATGCTGTGGGTGGGTTGATGTGTGCTATCCCTAAAGATCACCGAGTCTCTGTATGTTACTGGCCTCTTCCCCTCCATGTGAGTTCTGACCTAAAATGGCCCGTGTGTCTGTGCAGGCAATAGGGGTGCATGTAGACGTACTGCTGTGTTTGGTCCAAAAGGCACTTTCCAAGCAGTTGCTGCTCCCTGTGGGGGCTGGGCTCTGCCTGTGCCTTCCTGGCTTTAATTGCTGTTCTGGATAGGGTACAGGGGTGTCGCCGGCCTCCCACAGTCATGTGTTGAGGGGAGGAAGGACACTTTCCTAGATCTCACTGCTTACCTTTGTTTGCTTGGGTCTCCCTTTGCCTTTACTTGGTTCCAGAAGGGTGCTTGGTAGACACTGGCCTCCAGTAGCCCTGTGAACCAGCAGCTGCTTCCCTGAGGCCGCCTGCCCACCTTTGTTTGTGGGGCCCTCCCTCTGCCTTTACTCAGTTCCAAAAGGGGGAGGCAGGTTGGTGACCTTCAACAGCCTTTGAAGGTATCTTATTTTTAAAAACTTTTTGTTATGGAAAATTTAAGCATATTGAAAAGTAGGCCAAATGGAATATTGATATTAAGCCCCTTATCAACTGGCTTGAAAAATTACACACTCATGGATGTTATTTCCACTCCCTCCACCTTTCACATACTATTGGGAAGTAGATTCCTTAATCACAATATGTAATCTGTAACTATATCGTACCCATCTCGAAAAAACAGTATCTTTCCTTTTTTAAACATAATATTGCTGCCCCACCTAAAACAAATATTACCTTCATACTGGATTGAGTATGTTCAATTGTGAAGATTTCCAAAGGTCTCAGAAGTTTTATGTTTATATATAAAGTTTACAAATACTTTTATCTAGTGTCTGTATAAGGTTCGTACATTGCAGTTGACTCATAGAAATCTCAAGTATCATTTATAAAAATCAAGGATTAATTGCATTCTCTATTTCTAGTAAATTACTTAGGTTTATAGGTCTGATCAAACTTGAGTTTATTTTTACTAAAATAGGTAGTGGTAGGAATTTGTGGTACAATTATGGTTATCGCTTTTATAAAATTAGCAGTCATTTCTATGCAGTGTGTGGATTTGTTTATTCAATAAGGATTCAAAGTGATGATATTCTATTTCTATCGTTTTCATTTATTTACTGCAAAGAGATGTTTGATATCTTTTTGCTACACAGGGGTAGAATCATAGGCAGGGTAAATGCTTAATTCTTTTTACATACATAACAGTGTTCAAAAAATGAGTAGATTTTCTAACATCCTCAAAATAACTATTTTTTAAAAGCATTATGAATTTGTAGATATGTGTTTGTATGTATATTTGATGTGTTGTAACTGTTGGTTTATCATAATTAATTGAATCTAAGTTTAATTTTCCAGTTTATTTTTTGGGAGATAACATTTTCTAATTTATCCATTTTTTTTTTTAAATTTATGTATTCATACAAGAACTGGGGTACAGGTCAGAGGTGTGGGGGTGAGAGGATTCACCAGAGACAGAGTAGGGAGCAGAACAGGCAGACTGACTGAAATACATTGCAGAGGGGAGCAGCGTGCTAGTCAGAAGAGGTCTGCTGAGCCATGTGGGTAGCTCCCTGGCTGGTTGGGGATCAAACTCGTGCTGCAGTGGTTGCAGACAGCTTCATAGGTTGCATCTTAACCCCTTGCGTCACCGGGGAGGCCCAAATTATCCATTCTTAAGAAATCTTCCAAACAACACAGAAGTTAATTTTTTTGCTATCAACAGTCTTAATATATCAATTATAACTCAATAAATTATAACTCTTATTTTTGCATACAAGAGCTGGGGTATAGGCCAGAGATGCCGGGCTGGGATGGGGGGGTTTGGACTCATCAGAGACAGAGTGGGGAACAGAACGGGCAGACTGACTCAAACACACTGCTGAGGGGAGCAGCGGGCGAGACAGGATAGGTCTGCTGTGCCATGTGGGTTTCTCCCTGGCTGGCCTGGAATCCATCCCGTGCTGCAGAGGCTGTGTGGACAGCTTCACAATGCTGTGCTCAACCCGCTGCTCAACTTGCTGAGCTGCAGGGGAGGCCCCCCATGCTGTTTTTAATTTGAATTTCCCTACTAACTAATGATATTGAGCGTTTTTTTCATATGCTTATTATCTATCTATACCTTTCTTGGTAAAGTCTATGTTCAAATCTTTTGCTTGAGTTTTTTAGTAGGCTGTTTTCTTACTGAGTTTTGAGAGTTTTTATACAGTCTTGATACCAGTTCTTTAAAGGAGATGTGATTTGAAAATATTTTTCTGGCTCTTTGACTTATCTTCTTCACAATGCCTCTTGTATATCAGAAGCTTTCAATTTTGTGAAGTTCAGTATTTCAATTTGTTCCTTTTAGATTGTGCTTTTGGTGTTGTGTCTAGGAAATCTTGGCCTAACCCAAAGTCACAAAGGTTTTCTGAAAATTTTTTAGTTTTAGATTTTACATTTATTGCTGAGACCCAATTTAAATTAATTTTTGTGTTCAGTGCATTATACAGATAGACATTAAAAAATTTTGTAAGTGGATATCCAACTGTTACAGTACCATTTATTGAAAAGATTGAAGTAATGACACATTTTTTTTTGCTTCCCTCGTTAAGCATTTTCCCTTGATATTCATTTGGAAGCTCTCAGATTGCTCCATTTTAAAGTAAAATAGAAACATACATAAATGACTATCTACCAATTTAAAAAGGAAGGAAAGAAATGGAAAGATGCTGTTGGTTTGTTTTTAATAGTGAATCACTAGTTAGAAAACATGTTGGAAGATTAGATGAGTATTGGTAAAGTTTTGTAGTAATCAATCCAGGAGGAGCAGCAACTGATTGGGGAAAGAGAGGAAGGATGTTTTTGGTTGAGGATTGAGGAACCTGTGGGACATGGTAAACCGCCTTAAAAAAATGGTAGGCTTTGTTTTTATAGCAATAGGCTAGTAACCAGCTGTTTGCCTTTTGCATAGTTGGAAAGTGTAGGCTTATTTTGTCCTCAAACTCATAAGCATTAATTAAGGTGAATATTGATCACCAGTCAGTAGACTAGGACCTATTGGTTGTTTTGGAGACATACCAATTAAATTGTCCATTTAATTATTCCCATCCCAATCCTTTTCATTGCCCCAGGTTTGCCAGCATTTTGAGTTGGGAAGGTGTAGACCTTCGTAATTTAAGGTCCTCACTGTAGTCCCTACAGGAGATGCTTTGGGAATAGTGAAAAGTCTTGTCTCCTGTTCTTTTTGCATAATGGTCTTTGACTATCTGTTTCTTTTTCTCTTGTGACAGCTCCAGTTGGGGTGCATTGTGGGATCATAAGAACCCAGACATTTCTTCATTGAGTTATTTATCTCATCTGGAGAAAATTCAGCAATCAAAAATGAGTTTTGTCTATGTGCTCAAACCAAAATTTTAACAATACTATTTATTCAGTGAGATTTGTTCTCTATTGTGGAGTTAGATAAAACAGCCTCGTCCAAATCCCAGAGTAATACTTTATCTTGTGTGGGAAAATGAATTTATTTCCATTATAATAATAAGACTAGTTTTTTCATTCTCCTTCCTTAAAAAATGTTTTAATTTTCATTATAATATGATTATTAATAGTTTTACCCATGAAAATACAATTTTAAGGCAGTATTTGTGATGGGTAAAATACAATTCTTTAATAAATAAAAAATAAAGCAGCTTAAAATATTTAGATACTTTATTTCATCAACATTAAATGGATGATAAAATGCTGGTAAAGTGTTTTAGTCAGTCCTTTTGTTATTTGTTTTGTAAAAGCACTTTTTGGGTGCTTAAAGTATTAGAATTCTTATATGTGAGAAGTTGAACTTGTTATTTGTACTAAGGAATGATGCATTGTTAAAATATAAAAAAGAAGACTTGTAATGGGTTTATATTTTTGAACTTTTGAGGTATCCTTTTAATCTTAGGGGCATAAGGTTGATTATATTGGGCAAACCCAGGTAACTAGAACATTTTGGGGAGAAGGGCTTATTAAGGTAACTACAGGCAGTAAGATTGAACTGAGAATTTACTAAATAATTAATTGTAAATTTGCTACAAATCTAGAAAAATTTTATGGGAGCAGGGAATTTAGAAAGTTAGTTCACTGTAGCAAATGTCATGTTAAAAATTTAGCAGTGTTTGTGGGTTCTCTCCTGAATGATGAAGATTACTGAACTTTGCATAGAATAGTATTGATTGGCATTGGAGTCATGGGTTGCTACATTTAGATTGAGAATTTGACTTCTAGGCACAAGAGTAGGAGTCAGTCTTTTTAAAATTAGGAGTGAAACCCAGAAGTAAAATGTCTATACAAGCCACGAAAGAAAAAGAAAAAAAACTGGACCAAATTATTTGCAGTGTAGTAACAAAAGGTCAGTGTCCGGAATATATAAACATTGTCTACGAGGCTTTTTATTAATTTTTTAATAAAGACAAACTAGTATGTGGAAGGAAAAGCAGATATTTTGGGGAAAATATATTGGGGAGGAATCTAGTAGATTGGGAAAAAAAATTTTAAGAGACCAATAACTCAGTGTTGGTGGGAATGTGGAAAAAATAAGCTGTAGCATGGTTGGTAGGAGTATATATTGGTCAACCTTTCTTGGAAGACAATTTTGACAGTATTTGCCAAAATATTTCCATGTTAGACTTTTTGAGCTAGACATTACATTTCTAGAAAGGTATTAAGTACGTTGAATATAAAGAAATGTATGTATGAGCAGCTTTTGTACCATTGTTTTCAATACAGAAAAATTAGCAGCAGTCTAATATCTACCATTTGCAGCTGGCATAGTTAGGGTGTCCCCATTCAGTACGGTTCTGTGCAAATAATAAAAGGACTGTAGTAACTCATCTGTTGTCTTGGAAAAGATTAAAGTATGAGAGATAATTGTATCTCAAAGCAAATCATTTACTCAAGACTTCTTTCATGACAGTTTCATAGTTTTCTTTCAAAAGTTCCTTTATCTTTTTTTAAAAGATTTGTTTATTTATGCATACAAAGAGCTGGGTTGTAGGCAGAGTTGTAGGATTGGGGGGCGGTGGGTTATGAGAGGATTCACCAGAGACAAAGTGGGGAACAAAACAGGTGGACCCACTGAAATACACTGCTGAGGGGAGCAGCGGGTGAGATAGGACAGGTCGCTGCGCCATGTGGGTTGCTCCCTGGCCAGGTATCCAACTTATGTGGCTCATGGCTTCATAGTACTGAGACTTAACCCCTTATGCCACAGGGATGCCCTGTCCTTTATCTTTTTTATTTCTGTTTCACACTACTTTTTGTTTTGTGATGCCAGTATGAATGCAGTATATTCTTCCATTATATTTTCTATATAAATTTTTATATGTGACATAAAACTTGTTAATATCTTTACATATATAAAAAAAGAATAGTATTGGTTGAGGAAGTGTAAGAGAGCTGCAGTTTGTATGGGGTCTTGAAATCAGTTATTGCGAGTTTATTTTGATTCAGAGAAGATTTGTTAGTTGGGTTATTAAAAGCAGTTATATTGTTAATTACATTTTTATATTGATGTTGAAACAATCTGGGCCAGGTGATGGTTAAGAATTAGGATAGTACTAAGCTTGAAAATATAAAATGAAGGGTTTTATATTAAAAAATAAGAATAAACTTCCCTTTTTTACTTATGTATGCATGTCAGATCTATAAATCCTTAAGAAATGCACATGCTTAGATGATAAGACTTGGTCCTTAGAGAATTTTGAAAGTTTAAATCAGTCTTTTGCAATTTTATCTTTAGATACTGCCCTTGGTCTTCACAATAAGGAAGAGATTTAACCTAAATTGTAGTAAAAATTGTAAAATGCTGGGAGTTCTGTATAAGGTTTTTTACAGGGAGTGTATGCAAACTCAAATGAGCACCTATGAAGGAATATCAACAAATTGAAATTTTTTTAATGGAACTCCTATTAGAAAATTTGGGCAGCTGTAGGTACTGTGGTTTAGGTACTATACCATGATGTTTAGGTCAAAATCTGTTTACATTGGGAAATCTTGGCAGCTATACCAGTAATTACTTTAAGATGTCGCTTTATTCCTCATTTCTCAAGTAATTGTGAATGTCTACTTCATTCTTAGCACCTGTTCTTCAGAGTGATGACTGCTCTCAGTTAGGATCTGTATGTGTTGAATATTACAATCTCTCTAGGACAGCGTTCAGAGGAAGCTGGTTAGTGAGCTGAGAGAATTGAAAATGGCTCTGTGGAAAATTAGACCGGAGCATGAACTTAGGGCGTGAATAGCGTGGATGGGACAGAAGTGGGAGCAGGGACTTTCATTCAGAGTGTTAAAGTCACAAGTGGTTGTGTTCGTTGTGTCTACAACAGTGCGAAGGAAACTTCGAAGAGTGGCTTGATAAGCATCTATTTGGGAGGTATGCGGGGTCAGGTTTTACAGGTCAGGTAGCGCTGTTGCGTGATTGTCATGTGGGGTGTACATTTTTTCGGGTCGACAAGTGTTTGAGCAAGAACATAGATTTAAAATAATGATTTGGGAAAATTATTGTCTGAGATTGCTTGAAGAATCTAGAGATTAGAGTCAGAAAGCCAGTTGGAAAGATTTTATAGTGACTGAAGGGCAAAGGAAACACAGAAAGACCCACATTAAATATCTGCTGATGCCGGGCTAGGTGCAAGGCTTCACGTTTATCTAATCTACCTGATCGTTAAAAAACACTTGAGGTAGGTATTACCAGCCTCTGGTTTTCAAGAGACTGGGTTTCAGAGAAGTTTAATATTTTGCTCAGAGAAGACAATTGGCTAACTTTCAGGCAGTGTTTATAGATCTGCCTCTTTTAAACAGTTTTATGTTGTATGCAATACCATAATTTACTTAGCTAACCCTTATCAATGGAAATTTGGGTTGTTTCCTTTTTTTTATTGTTTTATTAGCAATGCTACAATATTCTTACACAAATCTTTGTACATATTTTCTAGCACTGTATTTCTGTAGAAGAATCTCCTAGAAGTGGAACTGAATTCCTGGATTAAAATGGCCTTTAGAACAAATGGTATAGGAGGCCTGGACAAAGGGTACTGAATGTGGATAATGGATCATGATTGTCATGGCAGTGTTTAGAGAGTCATGATAAAGGTACAGTGTACTTGGTACTATATGAAAAACAAGTAGAACATATTCTTGCCAAGTATGACAACAGAATAAACTATGGAATATTAGACTCGAAGGCCCTAAAAATAATCTCCTTAATTTTACTATTGAGACTCTTGAGAGCTAAAAAGTTTGAATGTTCCTAAGATAGAACAGGGATTGCAATCTCGATACTCTGATTTTTAGTTCACTGTTCTAAGTATAATGGATTTTTTCCCCTTCCAAAGTAAATTTAGGGTGAAAACTAAGGTCAAATTCCTTCCTATTATTTTATATATAATATATATAATTAATGTGTTTGTAACAGCTATTTTTTAGACATTTTTAGCTAGTCATTTTTTAATGGATTGTGAAATTTTGCTGTGTTTAAAGAATATTAATGTTTAGTTTTTCCCTTCTTTTCCTTCCTTCTTTTCCTATTAATCAGGTAAAGTGAGACACAGTCTGATCTTCAGATGGACTGGATGGGGAATAGAAGATGAAATTTTTATATTTATTTAAAAGGAAAAGTTGACAGTTTTCTTTCAGAAACACTGATGTGAAGGATATGGTACTTTTTTTCTGTTTGTTTTGAATGACAGTATAGTATTCATTTTGCTTATAAGTTACAGCTTGATTACCTATTCCTTATTCCAGCTCCCCCCCCCCCACCGCCTTTTGGCTAGTATATATAAGAACAATTATATTTTTTAGTACTAAATTTTTTTTAAGAACAGTTTTAGATTACAAAATTGAAAGGAAAGTACATCAGTTTCTCACATGTGCATTGCTTTCCCCATTCTCAGCCTCGCTCACCAGAGTGCTACATTTGTCATAACTCTTTAACCTTCATTGCACATCATAACAACTCGAAGTTCAGTTTACCTCAGGGGTCACTCTCAGTGGTGTACATTCAGTGGTTTTGGACAAATCTGTGATATAGATCCAAAATTGTAGTATCATACAAAGTATTTTCACTGCCCCCCAAATCTCCTTTATTCTGTGTAGTTGCCTATTCATACCCTTACCCCAAGGCAGCCACTGATTTTTTGTTGTCTCTCTAATTTTGCCTTTTCCAGAATGTTATATAATTGGAATTGTACAATATTTAGCCATTCCAGAGTGGCTTCTTTCACTTGATATTTCCTCCATGTCTTTTCATGACTTGCTAGCTCATTTCTTTTTGAACTTGCTGGCTGAATAATGTTCCATTGAGAGGCTGTACCACATTTTATTTATCCATTCACATACTGAAAGACATCTTGGTTATGCTCAAGTTTTGGCAATTATGAATAAAACTGCTGTAAATATCTATGTGCAGTTTTTGTGTGTTCAGGTACTGTCAAGTCCTTTGGGTAAATGCTCAGGCGCCTGCTTGCTGGATGTTTCTGAGAAACTGTCGAACTGTCTTCCAAAGTGGCTGTACCATTTTTGCATTCCCACCAGAAACGTATGACAGTCTCTTCTCTACATCCGTTTGTATATTGATTTTGTGTGGAATGGGTAACATATATTGAATATTTGATAAACTTCCTATCACTTTGAATAGAAGTAGTAAGAGTGCAGTTCAGCAAAAAGAAAATAAAAAGCCTAACAGTTGTTTTCTCTTTATTTGTGAATGTGCAGGAGTGATGAATTGGCCCTTTCTTAGTAAGAAATGCCTTTACCTCTGGTAATGCTCCTGTTTTGAAATTTTTTTCCTAAATTTTATATTGTTTCTCTAGCTTTCTTAGGGTTAGTATCCTCGGGCTCTATTTTTTTCTATATAAACATAAATCTGTATATCTTTTGTACGATATACAAACAGAATATAGTTTGTTGCCTTTAAAAAAAAAAAAAACCTCGTAGCCTCTGCCTTTTAAATGAAGTGTTTCTATGTTAATGTTATTGATGTGGATAGGTTTAAATTTTTATCATGCTTTTTTATTTTGGGGAAGGGGCCTCTTCTGGATTTTTTTTTTTTAATTCCATGTTTCTTTAGTTGACTATTAGTTTCGTACTACCTCCATTAGATTTTTAGTGGTTCCTTTAGGGATTGTGATATGCATCATTAACTTCTCATAGTGTACTATAAATTAATTTTAACAAAGTAAACATCTATTTTTGACAAACACAAAACTGGATTTGGTCATTTTTATAGGCCTCATTTCTAGTTTTCCTTGGTATGTCAGTCCACTTAATGAAATTCTGAATTTAATTTAACAAAAACCTGAAGGGCAGAATTCACATTATGGTGATTTATTTTGAATGAAAGATATTTATCTCTTTGAGTAATTATTTACTCAAACTTTTTTAACTTAACCTGGTGCAGAGAAGCATTTCATGATTAGGTCCAGTTAGAACTGGCAATTTTCTCAATGGATTGCATCTTTAATTGTTTTAATTGAGAGATACTAATCTCTGTGTGTTCATTTCATTCATCTAAAAGTTATCTGTAATTAGAATTAGAATCCATTTTGTTCTTGTTCTGTAATGTCAGATCTCTTAGTGCTTTGTTTTTGTGCTTGTTTGCTCTCAGTACTTTTTTAGTTTTTTCACAGTACTTTCTGAAATTTTAGAGTAAAATGTCTTACCTGAGTTGTGTCATTAAACTGTAAGATGCATAAGAAAACTTCAAAATCTTTTCAGCATTCATATAGTAGGTCAACTGAGTGCTGGTGTCCAGGCATAATAAATTAAACATCTGTTAAAATCTTAATAGTTGTGAATAATAAGATGGCCATGTTATAATAGTAGCTTAAGAAATTTTGGTTCATGTTATATAAAGAACATGAGTACAGCATCTTTTAAATTAAGTTATATCATTTTGATTCGGAATTTGGAAGGTTGAAGCAAGTTCTCTTACCAGAAATGTGTAACTGGAAGAATTATGCATGTGCATATATCTGTTAAAGGGAAATATTTCAAAAATTCATATACTATTTGAAGAGTTTGTTTAAGCCACATCCACATACCCCTTCCCACACACAAAGTTCATCTTAAAACCTTCCTTTTCTCTGTAGGTTAACTATTTGTAAAGTGTTTCAAGAGACAATGAGGAAATGGCTCAATGCCTCAGTCAGGGAGAATTCCTGTGACATCTACAGTGGAGAATTATGTGGAGAATGGGAAACAGAAGAGGCCAAGAATGGAAGAGCAGGTGGGGGAGTAGGACATTAGGTCAGATATAGTAAAGACACAAATGTGGAACTTTACAAATATTTTTTATTATGTCTGTAGCTCTTTGATATGTGATTGATTTCAATAGGAGAATTAAGAAGTTGTTGTTCAAATCAACTGGTATAAGAAAGAAGGATCATATATATTTATGTGAATAAAGGGGAATAATGAATGTGGTAGAGTTTTCTAGAGTACTTTTGTTATAAAAAAGACTATTGTTTTTTACTTCAGGCCTTTAGAGTACACCAGGTACCTTATGGTGAGGTCCTACCTTATTTTATTTTTTGGCCAAGGCCCTACTGTAAGGTAGTGTTAAATTTGGAATGAAATTCTTAAAGTAGCAGTTGTGACATTTAACAATTACTTTTGCATTAGGTATTTTAAACCACTTTATTTGAAATGATTTTAAAATTAGAGAAAAAATACAAGAATTATATAAAGATGTCCTTATATATTTTTTACCACATTCATCAATTTTGCCACATTTTGTTATTTCCTGGAGATACAAATTTTTTCCCCTAAAACTTTGGAGAAACACAGATTTATAATGCTCCTTTACTCCTAAATACATAAGTATATATTTTATAGAAGAAGGATATTCTTTTACTTAATCATAATATAATTATCAAATTCAGCAAATTTAACATTAACAATACTCCTGTCTGATATACAGTCTGCATTAAAGTTTTGCCAATCATCCCAATAATGCCCTTTGTAATAGTTTCCCCTCCCTCTACTAGCATCCACTCAACATCATGCATTGCATTGTCATAATGCTTATTTAGTGTCTAATCTGGCATAGTTGCTTAGCCCTTCTGTCTTCTGACAGTGATGTTAACTTACCCATTAAAAAAAGTCTTAGCACCGAGGAAGAATTTTTAAGAATGTTAGCATTTGTTATAAATTATCATTTGACTATCTTTACAATTCTGCTCATATATTATTTGTGTGTGCTGCCATATATTAATGTCATAGTTTTAATTTTTTTCTGCACGTGACATAATGTCTCTTCATGTTTTCATCAAGCTCAGTTGCCAGACAGGAAGAAACTTTTAAACTTACTCTAGTTTTCACTATAAACTTGAATTAAACTTGTCAAGGGGATTAGAAAGCACAGCAAAAGCTCAATATGTTGCTATTAGTCTACTTACACAAAGTGGAGATAGTGAGCCAGAATAGGGACATTTTACTATCTTGACTTGCTTTCTTGAATGGTGTATTGTGAAGTAATGGATAAAAACATCAGTTACGATTCATATCATAAGAAAAAGAACTGGACTGAGCATTGACTTTGGCAGCTTGAGAGACTTGAATCTCAGTGATATTTGTTATTCGCTGTGTAACCTTGACCCAGATATTTAACCTAAGAATTCAGGTAGAATGGGTACGATAATACCTACAGTGCAAGTACTTTTGGGAGTATTAGAGATAAAGTATGGAAAATGCATTATACTTTATGGTGCCTGACACATAGTTGGTGCTTAAGAAATGGTCACTACATTTGTAAAGCTCCAGACAAACAGCTCTAGAAGCGATATTTAAAATCATCCAGATAATGAAATCAGTTCAGAAAGGTTACTTGCACCATTGAGGTATAAGCTTCCTGATTTTATATTCTTTAGAGTCTATAGAGCACTCTGATGAACTTTAGATTCTTGGTAAATATTATTTAAGTACATAGTAGTTATCCCTTTTCTAGACATATTACAGTGTCAGATAAATCATTTTTATTGATTTAAGATATTTCTTTTTGATAAATGTTTGAGTCACAGCTTGTAGAATATTTATTAGTAAAAAAGTGTAATTTTAGGCTTATTGGATATCAGTAGAAATGAAGCAAAAAACTTTTAGAACTATACAGTTAAAAATATACAGTGTAGGTACTTAGACAATTTTGGTATATGTACCCAATATGTTGTCTACATTTAAACAAATACTAATCATATTTCTGACCTAAAAGTACTTACATTACCAATATAGTCAGATTCCTCACCATTGTAACTGCTAAAAAATTGTAATATCATAATAAAGATGATAGCCACTATTTAGTGTACTTATGGCAAATAAAACTCAATTTGGTAGCAAAAAAAAAAAACTTTTAGAAATATATAGATGATCTGTAAATATATTCAATACTAAGAAGATTAAGCAGGCATAATTCTTAAACTGTTTCTATGGAGCTTTTTAGCATATGTCATCATAGCCAAATGCCCTTCATAGTGAATTATTTTTGGTATTTTAGCCCTTTGCTGCCATGCACACCTAAAATATTTTAACTGGTTAATTCACTTTTACATTGTCAGTTTCCTTTTTGGGGCACTAGTAACAATTATAAAGATTGATATTTCATGAGTTCTTAAATTTTTGTAGAGGTCTTCCAAAGAATAAAAGAGAACACTTACGTATTTTTAAAACTCTGTTTTACAATTACCATATTGGCTGTTTGACTGTTTTAGAAATCTGTGATACATTTGAAAGTGTTAGTGATATTATTTTTCCTGTATCTTCACATATTTTGTTATTTCCACCAAGGAATTATTTCATCATTACTCATCAGTTATTATCAACTTTGAAAATAAAAAAGGCTGAAACAAGAAATGGAAGAGTGATAGAATTGTTCTAAGCCAAGGTTGGAAACTTTTTTTTGAAGATTGATTTATTTATACAAGAACTGGGGTACAGGCCAGATGCGCGGGAGGGTGAGAAGATTCACCAGAGACAGAGCAGGGAGCAGAATAGGCAGACTGACAAAATATGGTGCTGATGGGAGCAGTGGGCGATCCAGGAGAGGTCTGCCGTGCCATGTGGGCTGCTCCGCAGAGCGGGGATCGAACCAGTGCTGCAGAGGCTGTGTACAGCTTCACAGCGCTGCACGCAACTGCCTGTGCCACCAGGGAGGCCCCAAGGTTGGAAACTTTTTATGAAGGGTAAGATAGTAAGGGCTGATTGAGGGCTGCATATGGTTTTTATGACATATTTAAACAACTCTTTAAAAATGTAAAAATCATTTTTAGCTTCCAGATCATACAAAAATAGGTTGTGGGCCAGAATTGCCCTGTGCATCCTCGATTGCAATTGTATTATCCTGCAGTTTTCATATTACATTATCCAAGAGATTATTTTTCAACAACTGTAAAGGGAGACTGAAGGCCCCATCTTTATGGTTAACTTTTTGCTTTTATTGAAAGGAATTGGTAATGCATAATTTTTCATTTATTGTCCTAATGACAAAGAATATTGAGGGAGGGATAAGTTTCATAATTAATGGAAGAATCCAAAACTGAGTGCAAAGAGACAGATAGTAGAATTAAAAACTCTGATTATGGTGAAGTTGATTTTATAAACAAAATCTCAAACTGAAACTTCAGATACTCTCTTAAGTGAATTTCTCAAACTAAAAAGTTGATCGAACCGTATTATTTCTAAGGCTCAAGGAAAGTATAACCCATTTAGCCACTCAATAAGGAAGAATTAATAACAATATTTTGTAACAAAATCTTCAACATGTTAAAAGAATGTATGCCTCTATTGCTTTTTTTGTAGTTGTGCTTTTTAATTTGATGCAGTTTGTAAATGGATATTGCTGAAGGTGGATCTATATGCAAAGGAGATTTTGGAAGGCAGTAGGCATAGAAATAAGTGAATTGGACTGACCATTTTAAATAAAGTGTTTAAGTCTAAAACTGAAATTGTTCTTGCAAACAAATAGTTTGTTTCTCCAACAAATTATGAGCCATTAAAAGTTCAAAAATTTCAAGGTTTTGAGTCTGGTTTTTGACAATGAAATTGCGAGAAAAAGAATCAGAAATAATGATAAACTAGGAACTATTAGAGACTCAGATTTAAAAGATGGATATGTTCCACATTCATCAGTGACAGCTGGTTAACAGTTGTATTCAGAGTGTAGCCCATTTTGGTAATTTGTAACTTAAAAACCAGGGAAATGTGGAATGAGTATTTGGGTTTGCTGTGCTTCACTGCTTATTAAACTTCTAATAAAGTTGTTTTTCAATGTCTATTTTTTCTTCTGTACATTGTTTTTGGTAAAATGACTTAAAAATACATTAAGTACAGTCCATTAGGGCCAGATAATAAAAGATGATGACTCTTCTTGCTTCTTATACCTAGAATAAAGTACTATTTTCCTAGAGGATAGTCCTTTAATTGTGCATTATGTTAGGTTCTTGCAAAGGGAAACTTGCAGAAATGGCATTAAAAAGTTGGCTGCTGCATTTACTATTGAAATGATGTTGAAAATTTTATGTAATTTTTTTTAAGACTATGTTAGATATTTTGCTTTCTTTGCTATTTTACTTTTTGATAAAAAGGCATTGTAACTGATGCTGTTTTTCTTTTACTTTGTTATGAATTTAGATCCAAAATTAAACAGTAATTGAGTATTGTTTTCCAGTGTTTCTTCCATTGTTTTGTTTTTATGGCTTGTAAACAAGGACTTTTGTATTTGAAGGGTGTCAACTATTGTGTGAAACCCATTTTGAAAATAAGAATGACTAAAGGAATAAGTAAATTTGCATAGTGAATCTCTTTGAAGATCTAGATTAAGATCATCAGACACTTTTGAATCTTTTAAGTTGCCTTGATCAGAGAACTTTAAAATGAAGAAATAGAATATTTCCTTAGTTCCATTTCCTAAAATGAGTTGTAGCTAGCTTCAAGTAGGGAATTTATTCATTTGCTAAGAACTAATGTGTGATAAGTGATGGCATTTTAAAGTGAAGGTTTTCTTTATGCCTGTCAGATCACTTCTAGGTAGTTATTGCTAAGGCAATATAAAGGTTGTATGGAATCTCTTTATCAATTGTTGGAGCTTATTATGCATGCAAATAGCAGTACATTTTCTGGACTTAGCTTAATTATAGTTTTAAAGCAAAATGGTAATTAAGGCATGCCACAAGTCCATTCATCCACAACAGCAGCAACAACAAAATTGGCAGAAGCTGTCAGCTAACTTTTTCAGGATTTTGGGAAACTAACCAAAAGCTTCTAGCAACCAGGGGAATATTTAATCTAGGAAAAAACACTGTATCTTGATAAGAACCATGAGTTCAGTTTACCCTGTTCCCAATCTCTGCTCGATTTGATGGTAACCCTGAAAATACCAGCTCATGTTCTTGTAACTCTGTATTGGTATCACAGAGAACTAAGTAGATCTCATTCACAATGAATTATAGTTGTTTTTATACCTGGTGGCTCTCTGGAAAAATACTTCAAGAGACTTGCCTTTATCTCACCTAATTTGGAACGCTTCATTGCTACCCTGAAAGTATTTGTCAGAAACATTTATGGGCCAAAAAAACCAAAATTTACAGGCAAATGTATTGGTCACTACTGTTGCCAGTGGCAACAGTTTTAGCAAACAAATAGGTTTACCAAAAAGCTTGACATGAAAACCTGGGAATAAGACACTTTGGAGAATAAGGATTTTGAAACTCCTTGGTCAAATTCTTGGGACTCTAAAGGATCCCACACATGTCCAGGACTGTTCCATGTTAGATCTTTGAAGGTCCAAGCTCTCACTTCTGCTGATCTTGAGGCTCTACATAAGCAGGAAGTAAAGACTAAAACAAGAGTTTTATACATCTAAGCAGACAGAACCCATTTGCACATCCTAACAGAATCCATTTGGGAAAATGGAAAATTTTTGTTTCTAGTCACTAGTCACTAAGCTAGTAGAATAGAAATGTCTGTGGTCACATGTGACAAAAGCAGACGATATTATTGGCTCAGAAAAGTCATTGAGCAAGGAAACAACTGTGATAAATAGTAACAGCAGACTCAGGTAGGGTACTATGATTGCTAGAGTTGCCAGATTATAATAATGTTTAAGTTTCAAAAGAAAGTTATGATGCTTTTTCTATAGAAATGATCCCTGGAAAGCATAGACTTTGCACTTAGCAGCCAAAGGCTATCAGTAAGCAATCTCAGATATGCTCAGACAGTTAATAGGGAGCCAGGACAATGATATACCATCAAATAGAGAATATCAGAAATTAAAAAAGGAATTAAACTCATTTTGGGACTAAAAAGTACAATAATTGAAATGGAAAATTTACTGGAGAGTTTCAGTAGCAAAATTGATTAGGCAGAAGCAAGGGAGCAAACTTGAAGAGATAGGCCAGTTAAATTTAATGTGAAGAGTAGAAAGAAAAAAAAATTATAAACATGAACAGAGCTTTAGCTGTGAGACACCATAACGCATATCAGCATATCAGCATATGAATAATTCCAGAAGGATAAAAGAAAAATGAGGTTGAAAGAATATTTGAAGAGATAATGGCAGTGGATCAGAATGGAGAGCCCAGAAATAAGTCCACAAATTAATGGTCAATTTATGACAGTAGAGGGAAGTCTACAATGGTAAAGAACCATTTCTTAAAAGATGGAAAAATGGAATAACCACATGCTCTCCTGTGAATGAAAGAATGAAACGGGACCACTCTCTTACACCATACACAAACGTTAACTGAGTGGATGAAACACTAGAACTTAAGCACTGAAGTCATAAAACTCATCAAAGAAGACAAAGGCAGTCAGCTACTTGACATTGGTCTTAAATTTTTGAATCTGATACCAAAAGTAGAAGCAACATGAGTAAAAATACACGAGGCTGGCTCATCAAGAAGCTGCACAGCAAAGGAAACAAAAAAAGGGCAACCTACTGAATGGGAGAAAATATTTGCAAATCATAGCTCTGATAACTGATTAATACCCAAAATATATAAATAGCTTACTAAACTCAATAGCAGGAAAACAGTCCATTTTTTAAAAAAATAGATGGAGGATATGAATAGACATTTTTCTAAAGAAGGCAAAACAAAACCAATACAAAACACCCAAAATCTTGAAAATAGCAAAAGGAGCAACTCAACACATGCAAAGATCCTTAGTAAGATTAGTAGCTGATTTCTCATCAGGAACCATGAAGTCCAGAAGGCAGTGAATAAAGTATTGGGGTAAAAACCTTGCAATCAAGAATTTTCTATCAAAACTGTTCCTTAGAAATGAAGGACAGTCCCAAATTAACAAAAATGGAGAGAGTTGTTAGAAAACTATCTTACCACAAGTATTACAGGGAATCTGGCTGAAATGAGAGGTCATGAGATAGTAATTAGAATTCAAATGAAGAAAAAAAGGATACAAGTAAAGGTAACTAATAAGTGATTAAATTATTTTTTCCTCTCTATTTGCCATTTGTTTAAATAGCTATATATGTTGGGAGTCCAACTTCACATCTCTGTATGTATACATGTCTCACCTACCAAATCTCCATTGCCACATCCGTATCACCTTCACTTTCCTTTCCCTACTTCCATAATCCCTATTCCTCCTGGTAACTAGTATATTTTTTCACAGATTCTGAGACTTATTCTTGTTCAGCCAGTTTGTTTTCTTGGTTATTTATATTCCAAAAAGAAGCGAAACCGTATCCTTAACTGTCCTTCACTTTCACTTAGCATAATTTCAAGATCCATCCATTTTTTTCCCTAAATGCACTAATTCATCTTTTAATGGTGGAGTAGTATTCCACTGAATATCATAATAACTTACATTCAGTTGTCAATGGATATTTAATTGTTTCCACAACATGGCTATTGTGTTTAATGGTATTATAAACATAGGAGTGCATAAATCTATTAGTAGTCTCATATTCCTTGGGTAAATACCTGTGGTATTGCTGGATCATACAATATTTCCTTTTGGGTGTATATGGAATCTCCATATCATTTCTCACAGAGGCTGCCCCAAATTGCTTTCCCACTAACTGGGTGAATGTTTCTTTTTGTCCTCATCCTTGCCAACATTTGTTTTATCCATTGTTTTTGATATACAACATTTTCAAAGGGTGAGGTGCTATCTCATTGTGGTTTTGATTTGCTTTTCTCATGTGATTGATGTTGAACATTTATTTTCATGAACCTTCAGGCTATCTTTGGAGAAGCGCTATTTAGGTCTTTCTTTTTTTAAAGAGTTATTTGTTTATGTGTTCAAGAGCTGGGGTGCAAGGCAGAGGTGCAGGGGGGGTGAGAGTCTTCACCAGAGACAGAGTGGGGAACAGAACAGGCAGACTGACGAAATAACACTGCTGAGGGGAGCAGCGGGCGAGCCAGGAGAGGTCTACTGCGCCATGTGGGTCACCGTCCTGGATGGGGATTGAACTCGCGCTGCAGTGGCTGTGGATAGCTTCACAGTGCCGATGCTTAACTCCTTGCACCACCATCCTTTTTAGGTCTTTTGCCCATTTTTTTGATCGGATTGCTTGCTGTTTTGTTACTAAGCTGTATAAATTCTTTATATATCTGGAAAGTTAATCCCTTGTTGGACTTGCATTGTGCAGTTATCTTTTCTCACTCCATGTGTTTCCTTTTGTTTTATGGTTTATTCTTGCAAAAAAAAAATTTCATTTGAAAATATCAAAATCAACAAACAACTATGAACCAGAGACACTCTACGGGGAAAGAAGGGCTTGGGGTCAAAATAAGGGGGTTGTAATTGTATGGGGAATATAAAAATAAAATTAAAAAAATAAATATTAACATGACCTTTTTAAAAAAAAAGAGTTTTCATTTGATGTAGTTGCATTTGTTTTCCTTGTGTTTGGATTTGTGTCCTTAAATATGTATCACATATATTTTCTTTTATGTATCTTATGACTTCTGTTCTTATCTAAGTCTTCAGTGCATTTTGAATTAATTTGTGGTGTGTGGAGTTAACTATTAATCTAGTTTCTCTTTCTCCTCTCTGTTTGTGTGCAGCTGTCCATGGCTCCCAGTGCCATTTGTTGACGAGGTTCTGCTATCTCCATTTTATGGTCATGGCTCTTTTGTCAGGGGTTACATGTCGCATTTGTTTGGCTGTGTTTCTGGGAACATCTGTCTAGTTCATTGGTCTGTGTTTCTGTTTTCTAAACCATACTGTTTTGATTATTATTCCTCTGTGGGATAGTTTGAAGTGAGGGACTGATTTTTTTTCTTTTCTCTCAAATTTGCTTTGGCCCTTGGGGCCTTTTGTGGTCCCCATACACATTTTATAATTGTTTTCTCTGTTCCCTTGAAAAACACTGGAAATATGGTAGGGATTGAATTGAATATGTACATTAATTTGGGTTACATGGTCATTTTAACAATGCGTATTTTTCCAATTCATGGCATAAAGTAAAGTATCTTTCCATTTCTTTGTATTTTCTTCTGTTTCCTTTGACAGTGTCTTATAGTTTTCAGTGTATAGGTCATCTTTGTTAAGTTTACTCTCAGGTATTTCATTATTGTTGGTGCTACTCTAAAGGGATTTTTTTTTTTTTAATTTCTAACTCCTTGTCTGAAAAAGAAAATGGAACAGACTTTTGTGCATTGATTCTGAATCCTGCACTTTGCTGTATTCATTTATTATTTCTAGCAAATTATTCATAAATTGCTTTGGATTTTCTGTGTATATTTTATCATCTGTGAATAATGATAGTTTTACTTCTTTTCCAATTTGGATTCCTTTTCTGTCATGCCTGATTGCTCTGGTTAGGAGTTTCAATGCTATCTTTAACAGTCATGGTGAAAGTAGACATCCTTGTCGTGTTCCTGATATTGGGCAAAATGCTTTCACCATTTGAGTATGTTAGTGATAAGTTTGTCATATATGGACCTTATTATGTTTATATGTTTCTTTTATTCCCCTTTGATTGAAAAATTTAAAATTCTAAATAGTTGTGGAATCTTATCAAGAGTTTTTTTAGCATCTATTGAAATGATCATATGATGTTTATTTATCTTTCTCTTTATTGAAGTCATAAATGTCGCTGATTGATTTGTGTATGTTAAACTAACCTTGCATCCCTGAAGTGAATTCCCTTGGTCACAATGAATGACTTGTATTGCTGGAGTTGATTTACTGAGATTTTATTGAGGGTTTTCATCAGAGGTATCAGTCTATAGTTATATTTTTTGACCTTGTTTGGTTTTGGAATCAAGATAATGCTGGTCTCATGAAATGTGTTGAGGAGATTCCCACTCTCCTTAATTTTCTTTGAAGAATTTGAGAAGGATTAATATTAGATATTCTTTGAAAGTTTGGTAGAATTCAGTAATGAAATCGTGTGATTAGGGCCTCCCTGGTGGTGCAAGGGGTTAAGACGCAAACTATGAAGCTATCCGCGGCCACTGCAGCATGAATTTGATCCCTGGCCAGGGGGATACCCACATGGTGTGGCAGACCTCTCCTGTCTCGCCCACTGCTCCCCATAGCAGAGTATTTCAGTCAGTCTGCCTGTTCTGTTCCCCACTCTGTCTTTGGTGAATCATCTCATGCCCCACACCTCTGGCCTGTACCCCAGCTCTTGTACGCATAAATAAATATATCTTTTAAAAAAAATGAAATTGGGTGGTCTTAGGTCTTAGGCTCTTTTTTTTTTTTTTTTTTTTTAAAGATTTATTTATTTATTTACACAAGCACTGAGTACAGTCAGAAGCACGAGAGGGTGAGTGAATTCACCAGAGCCAGAGTGGGGAACAGAACGGGCAGACTGACGAAGTACACTGCTGAGGGGAGCAACGGGCGCAGCAGGAGAGGTCTGCATGCCATGTGGGACCCTTGCCGGTGGCCGGGGATCGAACCGGCACTGCAGAGGCTGCGGGCAACCCCGCAGCCCAGTGCTCAACCGCTGCGCCACCAGGGGAGGCCCTAGGCTTTTGTTCTTGTAGAGACTTGATTACTCTTTCAATTTTTGTGGTGGTGATTGGCCTACCCTAGCTGTGTGATTCATGCTGGTTCTCTTTTGGAAAGTTGTGTGATTCTAAAAAATTGTCCATTCCTTTTAGGATGTCCTGTTTGTTTGCATATAGATGTTCAGAGTTGTAGCTTATGATCCTTTGTTTTTATGTGGTTCCTTTTGTGATTTTTGCTTTTTTTTTTTCTCTCTGCTCTCTACTTAGTGAGCCTAGCTAAGGGTTTTATCAGTTTTCTTTATCCTTTCAAAGAACCATCTGTTGGTTTCATTGAACTTTTGTATCATCCTTCCGGTTTCTGTGTCATCTATATCTGCTGTAATCTTTTTATTATATCCTTCTGGAGATTTTTGGTTTTGTTTATTTTCTAGTTCCTTAAGATGTGATATTACATTATTTTAGAGTTTTCTTGCTTATTGATGTAGGGCTGTATTGCTTTGTACTTCCCTTTTTAAAAATTTGTTTCAAAGATTATTTATGCATACAAGAACTGGGGTGTAGGCTAGAATTGTGGGGGGTGAGAGGATTCACCACAGAGTGGGGAGTAGAACAGTCAGATCTACTGAAATACACTGCTGAGGGGAGCAGCAGGCGAGACAGGCCGGGGATCGAACTCATGCTGCATTCATTGGCTGGTGCTAGCTTGATAGTGCTGTGTCTTTAACCTGTGCCACCAGGGAGTCCCAGGAAGAACTCATTTTGCTCCAGGATCACTTTCCTGAGTTTGTACCTGTGCGTATTTGATTGAACTGCTAGAACACTGTTGAGTTTTTTAAATACAAAATGTTATTCTACAATCTTTGTTAGGTCTGCCAATTCTGTGTCTTTTATAAAGGTCTATTCATTTCTTTTCTTCTCTTTCAGCTATTCAGATACTCCTAGGCATGTGCTTGGCCTTATTTACTTTTACTAGCTGGGGTACTGTGACTTTAATTTGCTTATCCTTTTTTTAAAGATTTATTTATTTATGCATTCAAGAGTTGGGGTACAGACCAGAGGTGTGGGGGCGGGGGGTGAGAGGATTCACCAGAGACAGAGTGGGCAACAGAACAGGCAGATTGACTGAAGTACACTGCTGAGGGGAGCAGTGGGCGAGTCAGGAGAGGTCTGCTGTGCCATGTGGGTAGCTCCCTGGCTGGCCGGGAATCGAACTCGTGCTGCATTGGCTGCTGCTTGCTTCATAGGTAGTGTCTCAATCCTTGCGCCACCAGGGAGGCCTCTGTTTGTCTTTTTTGTTTCACATGTCAGCTAGTGATTGGGGGAGGTAAAGACTCAGTTTTGGCGAGGAGAAAGGGTGGATTATTTCTGGCAGAAGGATTTATACTACCTCTTATTCTCTTGGTCTCAAAGCAAACTGTTCACTGCTTCACAGAGCCTAAATTTCAGGGCCTGCTTCTTTGCTACTCTGCCACATAGCAGAGTGGTATGAGGTACACTGCACAATAGGTCTTTCTCTCTCTCTACTTTCTGTCAAAGGGTGCGCCATTGCTGATGCTGCCAGCAGCCAGATCCTCCACAACTGAACCAGCAGTCTCGGCACCCATGTGCTAGTAGGTCTGTAGTCCTTCCTTTCTATACAAAATCCCCACACATGAAACAATCTATGCTTGGTTCCAGTTTTTTCAGCTGACTGATAAGTCCTGCAACCTGTCTTCAACTCTCTTGCTTTCTCTCTGCATTGTCCCAATAGCAAGTGCCAATCTGAAAGATATCTGTTGACAGTGATGACCTGGGAAAATTTCCTGAGATCATAATTGAGTTTATCAAAGGTTTTATTTTATTTTATTTTACTTCACTTTTTAAAGATATTTATTTATACAAGAACCGGGGTACAGGCCAGATTCATG
This sequence comes from Talpa occidentalis, assembly GCF_014898055.3. NCBI lineage: Eukaryota > Metazoa > Chordata > Mammalia > Eulipotyphla > Talpidae > Talpa > Talpa occidentalis. Next base: position 50,064,599 of record NW_023603184.1, read on the forward strand.
GGAGGGTGAGGGAATTCACCAGAGACAGCGAGGAACAGAACAGGCAGACTGACTGAAATACACTGTTAAGGGGAGCAGCGGGCGAGATAGGAGAGGTCTGGTGCGTCATGTGGGACCCTCGCCGGCTGGCCAGGATCGAACCAGCGCTGCAGAGGCTGTGGACAGCTTAACAGCACTGAGCTCAACCACCTGCGCCACCAGGGGAGGCCTATCTAGGGTTTTATTTAGGGGAGAAGTTTATTAGAATCTCCCTATACTACCATATTGTGTGGAAGTCTCTACAGAAGTGCTAATATACACTTCGTCACTCCTTTCCCCCCATCCAATGTAAAAGACAATTGCATAAAACAAAACTGTAAGTGTGACATTAACAACAAGGGAGAGATACTAAAGAGGAACAAAATTTTTGTACAGTAATGAAAATAAACTAGGTTGTTTCAAGAAATTGTAATACCAAGTGCAATCACTAAGAAAATATATATCAAAAGAAATAAGGGCATTAAAACCGTATACATGTATTGAAAAAACAAATGATTCAGCTGTTGATTCAAATATACAAATTGGTTAAAGCAAAGGATGAGAAAAGATATATGTAAACAGCAAAAAGAGCTGGAATGCCTATACTAAAATCATGCTATATGAAATTGTTACAAGAGATAAAGAAGGGCTTTATATAATGATTTGAGTTAGAAATAGCTATAAATTTATATGTACTTAAAAAAAGCTGCAGATGCAGGAAGCAAAAAATGGACAGAATTGAAGGGAGTAATAGACAATTCAGCAATAATTGCTGGGAATGTCAATACTCTCCTTTTAATAGTGGATAAAACACATGGACAGATAATCCATAAATTTTAATACTTCAACACTAAACCCAGTTGCACCTAACAGACATAAATATATCATTCTGCCCACCACCAAGAACAGAATACTCATTCTAGTGCACATGTCACATTTTCTTGGATATTCCATATATTAGGCCTCAAAACAAGTCTCAGTATATTGTGAAAGACTGAAGTCATACAAAGTATGCTCTCTGACCACATTGATAGAAATAACTTGTTAAATATGAAAAATTCACAAATATGTGGAAATTAAAACCTATGATTAAAAAATACTGAGAGTCTTAATCTAGTCATGTTTAATGAGTGTGTATTTTAATGAAGAATACATTTATACACTTTTGTGCATATACTTAAAAATTTAAGAGTTTTGATAGTCACAGTGAATGTTCTGATTACTAGAAATATGTGTTGTCCAGGATATGTTTTTTAGCATTGGACTACAAATTTTATAGTCATATAAATACCTCAGGTCACATAAAATTCTTTTCAGTGTATGATTTTTTCCCTCTTTATCAAAGTAACTTTTTGATAAAAAAGTGTTTCATGGATTTATACTTTTGGCTTACATTTCCCAAGGATAAGTTAGCTGACACTTAGCGGCTCCTATGGATGCTCAATGATATAAAGGGCAAAAGTCACTAAATATTTTTCATAAGTAAGTTGCATATTGCCTATTTGGTAACAGATCAAGTGTTGAGTGGGGTAGTCCATGACCTTTAGTAAAATATGCTGTATCATTTATTGCTACTCATGGCAATGTAAAGGTCTTTCTTTAGTGGAATTATCAGAAAATGTCAAAAGAAGTTCTAAAACCTTTAAAAAATATCCTCTTAGAGTTAGAATTCAGAATGTTTTATCCAGTTAATGTTCATTCATTAATTTTTCTCATTCTGTTAATTTCTATTTCTAACTACAGTAATTTTAATAAGTGTTAGGAAAGTAGCAGCTATTTTTCTTGTGTGGAACATTTTAATTTTCTTGTTTTTTGTTGCTGCAATAAAAAATAAGTAGCCTCTTTTATGTTTATCTTAATAGAGACAGACTTTTTATTTTAGTACATATAGATTAGCAGTTCTTCATATATTTTTCTAAATATATTTTTAAAGGAATTTGCATGGAAATAAGTTAAACATGTGGTTCATGTTAATTTCCTTCAGGAGAGGGAAGCCAGCACCCTTTTGGAGCCATGAATATTGTAAGAACTCCATCTGTTGCTCAGATTGGAATTTCAGTGGAATTATTGGACAGCCTGGCTCAGCAGACTCCTGTAGGCAATGCTGCTGTATCCTCGGTTGACTCTTTCACTCAGGTAATGCGGTGTGCATTTCATTATAAAAAATTATTTTCTATATTTTGAAATGGTGTTAGGAAACATGTAAAAATGAAGGATAACTTACAAGTTTTTGGCTTCTGGGATATTTTAAGTTTGCTTGCTTTCTAGGTATATCTTTATGAAATTGTTTTGATAAGACTTCTGTTATATAGTTATAAAATAGCATAAAGTTATTTTAAAAAATGGGTTTAAGTATTAACTTTTCCTTTTTTCCTCGCTAGGCTGTGGGTACAGGTTGTGAACATGATAAACAAGATCTTTGTCCTTACAGAGCTTAAAGTAACTTAATTCTATAGATTTGACTTTTAACTTCTATTTGGTAGATCTGAAAGGAAAAATGATCATGGCAGAGCTATTGTTTACTTCAAAGGCCTTGAAGTAGAGGTTTTATTTTTTAAATTTTTAATTTTTTTAAAGATTTATTTATGCATACAAGAACTGGGGCATAGGCCAGAAATGCAGAGGGTGAGAGGATTCACCATAGACAGAGCAGGGAACAGAACAGGCGAATTGACTGAAGCACACTGCTGAGGGGAGCAGCGGGCAAGTCAGCAGCAGTCTGCTGTGTCATGTGGGTAGCTCCCTGGCCAGGGATCGAACTCACGCTGCGAATAGCTTCATAGGTTGCGTCTTAATCTCTTGTGCCACCAGGGAGGCTCTAGAAGTTTCATTTTTGAAGAATGACATGAAGGGCTTTGAGTAGAGTGAGCAAGGCTGGGAGAAAACGAATTGGGCATTATATCTGCAGGGTAAATCATATGGGAATGCATTTACTTTCTTTTTTTTTTCTTTTTTTTTTTTTAGCATTTCACAACAACCCAACATTCATTTGATTTCAAAAATAAAAGCAAAGGCAAAACAAAACTTTGAGCAAACTAGGCCTAGAAGGGAAATTCCTCCAGTGACAAAGGGCAGTTAGGAGAAAGCTACAGTTACAATCTTCCAATACATGTTTAAAAAGTGAACAAGCAGTGGTGGCCAGGAAAGGGTCTTTGGGGAAGAAGGCTGAGGATAATTGCTTAATTTGGTTTTGTTCTTACTAAATTCTTTAGTTTCCATCATTGTGATTTATGAATTGCTTTCTCTAATGCAATTGGCAGTTCCTGCTGTCAGTCTGCATTTACCTATCCTTAACCTGACTGGCAGATTGCTCTCTCTCCTCAGGTTAATGTGCAGGGATTTGACCTAGAGGTAAAGCAGACATAAAGATTCTTGGGATTCAAGGAATGCATTTACTTTCATGAGAATTTTGGCTTATATTCTGTTTGAAAGGGAAAACAAGAGTATTTTGAACAAAAGAAAATAAGGTCTAACATTTTAAATTGGTCACTTTTGTATCTTTGGGGAGAAACTGCAGTGGGACAAAGATGGAAAAGAAAAAAATCAGGAGACTCTTGTGAAAATCTAGATGAGAGATGAAAATCTAGATGGTGTGAAGAGGCAGAAGTGGAGGTGATGAAAACTAGTTGATTTATGGAGATAACTTGAAGATAGACTTAGTAGAGTTGTGTGGCATGGATCACATGTGAAGTGCGAGACAGAGAGACATCACTGGTGGCTCCAAAAATGTTGGCTTGAAGAACTGGAACACAAGAATATTGTGAAAAGAATAGGTATATATTGGGAGTGGAATGAGAGGTTTTATTTTTGTTGTGCTATGTTTGTGATGCTTCCTAGATATATGAGCAAAGATGACAAATTTAAGTTTTAAGAGAAAGGTATGGTTAGAGATAAACAATTGGGAGCCATCAATGTAGAGATGGTAGTTAAAGTTATAGGAGGGTTGTGATCACCAGAGAAGTAACCGTAAATAGAAAAGTTGGCCAATGACTGAGGTTGGGACCCTTTCTAACTTGAGAAAGTATAGAGATGAAGAAATATAAAAGAAAAGAAGTGCTAGAAAAGACCCCAAAAGAGGTGTTTGGGAAAGAGAGCAAAGACTGCTTTTTAAGAAGGAAGACGTAATCAGTAATACCATATTGCTAATGTTTCTAGTGAGATTAGAGTTAAGAATTAACCATTTAATTCTGCAAGATAGAAATCATTACAGGCTGATAAGTTCAGAGAGGTGGAAAGGGAGTTTGAAGTGAGTTTGAGTGAATTAGAGGAGAAACCTGAAGCAGTATATATAGATGACACTTGACAAATTACTCTTGGTTTGGTTGCTTGAAGCTGCTCTGGGAGGAAGAATTTTTTTTTCTCGTTTTTGTTTTTGTTTAAAAAAAAAAAAGATTTATTTATTTATGCATGCAAGAACGGGATGTGCGGGAGGGTGAAAGGATTCACCAGAGACAGAGAGGGGAACAGAACAGGCGAATTGACTGAAATACACTGCTGAGGGGAGCAGCGGGGAGAAAGGAGAGGTCTGCTGTTCCATGTGCGTTAGCTCCCTGGCTGGGAATTGAACTCATGTCACAGTGACTGATGATAGCTTGATAGCTTGATAGTACTGAAACTTCAACAAACCCTGCATCACCAGGGAGGCCATAGTGGTTTTTTTTTTTTTTGAAGTAACATTGTTATATAATATTATATGTGATTCAGGGACGTGGGATCACACATCCTCAGATGCATGTCCTCACACCACACCCACCACCAAAGCATCCACAGTCTTCTAACACTTGTAACCAGGATTTCACAGTCGGTTTTCTAGGGCTTGTTACTGCCTTGGTTTTATCTTTATTTTGTTTTTCTATATTCCACCTGTAATTGAAACCATTACTTACTTCGCTTAGCTTTAGCCCCTCTAGTTCCATCCATATTGTCACAAAAGATAAGTCTTTTTTTTTTTCTTATAACTCAGTAGTATTCCATTCTATATATACCATTTTTTCTGATCCACTCCTCTGTCCATAGGCAGTTAGGTTGTTTCCATAACATGGTTATTGTAAATACTGCTGCAGTGATCATTGAAGTGCACATATTCTTTCCAAAACCTAAAAATGGAATTGCTGGATCCATATAATAGATGTTTTTACTATTTTGAGAAATCTTCATACTGTTTTCCATAGGAGCTAGACCAGTCTGCATTTCCACCAACAAATAAAAGGGTTCTTTTTTCTCCAAAACTGCACCAGCATTTATTGGTTTTGATCTTTTTTTTTTTTTAAAGATTTACTTATTTATTTTATACAAGCACTGGGTACAGTCAGAAGCGCAGGAGGGTGAGAGAATTCACCAGAGCCAGAGCGGGGAACAGACAGACCAACGAAATACACTGCTGAGGGGAGCAGTGGGCGCGGCAGGAGAGGTCTGCACTCCATGTGGGATTCTCGCTGTCCATCCCGGATTGAACCCATGCTGCAGAGGCTGCGGGCAGCTTCGCAACCCAGCGCTCAACCGCTGCGCCACCCGGGAGGCCCAATTTTTTCTTTATTATAATTGGCTTTTTTCCCTGGTCCCTTATATAGGTTTTCTAAATTCCTAGTATGAGTGAGACCGTCTGGTATTTTTCTCTTTTTTTCTGGCTTATTTCGCTGAGCATGATCCCTTCCAGCGCCATCCATGTTGCTGCAAATTGCATGAGTTTATCTTTTTTTGATTGCTGAGTAATATCCCATTGTGTCTATGTACCACATCTTCTTGATCCAGTCATCAGTGTTTGGGCATTTGGGTTGCTTCTATAGCTTAGCTATTGCAAATAGTGCTGCAATAAACAGGGGTGCAAGTGCCCTTTTGAATTAATGATTCTGTATCCTTTGAGTAAATACCTAGGAATGGAATTGCTGGATCATATGGAAGCTCCATCTTTAGCGAATTAAAGAGCTTCTGTACAGCAAAAGAGAGAGTAACCAAAACAGACACCCCACTGACTGGGAGAAAATTTTTGCACAGAACACTAATTATAAAGGACTGATCACAAAAATCTACAAAGAGCAGAAGAGACTCAACAAAAACAAAGTAAATAATCCAGTCAAAAAATGGGCAGAAGAGCTAAAAAGTCACTTCTCCAGAGAGGAAATGCAAATGGCCAACAGGCATATGAAAAAATGTTCGATATCACTTGTAATCAGGGAAATGCAAATCAAAACTACCATGAGATACCATCTTACACCAGTGAGAATGGCACATATTAAAAAAAAACTAGCTACAGCAAATGTTGGCGAGGATGTGGAGAGAAAGGAACTCTCCTGCACTGTTGGTGGGAGTGTAAACTGGTCCAACCACTATGGAGAGCTGTGTGGATATTCCTCAACCTGCAAAAGATAGGTTCTTTACTTTTTGTTGAGTGGTAAGTATTCTTTGTAGATCTTTGTCAGATATATGCTGTGCAAATATTTCTTCCATTGAATTGGGTGACCTTTTGTTTTAATATTCCTTTTACAATGCAGAATAATTTTAATTTGGTGTAGTCACATTTACCTATATATACTTTTGTTTATCATGCTGTTGGAGATAAATCCCCAAACACATCACTGAAACCAGTCTCTTGGAGTATTTTGCCTATGTTTTCTTCAGTGTATTTAATGACTTTGGGTTTTCTATCCATGTCTTTAATCCATATTGAGTTAGTTTTTATGTAATAAAACTGTGTGAGCTGGTGACCTAGTTTCATTTTTTGCATACGTCTGTCCAGTTTTCCCAACCATACACAAAGAGAAATGACTCTCCTTGCTCCAGTGTATACTTTTAGCTCTTTAGTCAGGGATTAACTCGCCATAGATGTGCAATTTTATTTTTGGCCTCTCAATTCTTTCCACTGGTCTGTGTGTCTGTTTTTTCTCCAGTTTTGCTTACTATAGCTTTGTAGTATGGTATGAAGTGGGGAGTATGTCACCACTTTTTCTCAGAATTATTTTGACTTGTTATTGTAATCTGTGGTTTCATATGAATTTCAGTAAAGTTTGTTTCATTTCTTTGAAGAATGCTATTGAACCTTGATAGAGATTGTATTCAATCTTTGTTGCTTGGGGTAAGATGGCATTTTAACAATGTTTATTCTTCTAATTCATGAGCAGATAACTTATCTTTCCATTTCTTTCTGTATTCTATTTTCTTTAGTATTGTCTTTATATATATACATATATATATATATATATATATATATATAAACATCATCCTGCATTTTTGTACAATGTATGATTTCCCATGAAATGCCCACCATCAGTTCATCCATGCACCATCACCATAGACCCTTGTGCTCTTTCTACCCTGTCCTGATTCTTCTCCCTCCTCTTCCCCTGCAGAATGTCTCTGGTCTATTGTTGCCTGTTGACCTTCCTTTTTTTTTTTTTACATTGCTCATTTTGATGAATAAAGCAATTTTATTCCTTTTAACACATAGACTACATATCTGAAATTGTCTTCCATTTTTATATTCCTAGTATTTTATTTTTTTAATCTTAAAATAGAAAGTTAAATTTTTTATAATTTTTTTTAAATAATAAATTTTATTTTTATATTCCCCATACATTTGCAACCCCCATTCTGACCCCAGTCCCTCCCCTCCCGCCCCCCACCCCCCAAAAACTGTCTCTGGTTCATAGTTTTTTGTTGATTTTGATTTTCACTTTCTTATAGTTATTCATTTTCCTGGTCCCTTATTTAAGTTCTCTAGATTCCTGCTATGAGTGAGACCATCCGGTATTTTTCTTTTTCTTTCTGGCTTATTTCGCTGAGCATGATCCCTTCCAGCTCCATCCATGTTGCTGCAAATTGCATGTGTTTATCTTTTTTGAATGCTGAGTAATATTCCATGGTATATATGTACCACATCTTCTTGATCCAGTCATCTATTTTTGGGCATTTGGGCTATTTCCAAAGCTTAGTTATTGTAAATAGTGCTGCTATAAACATAGGGGTGCAGGTGTTCTTTGGAATTGATGTTTCTGTGTCCTTTGGGTAAATACCTAGGAGTGGAATTGCTGGATCATATGGAAGCTCCATGTTTAGTAGGTCCAGAAATCTCCACACAGCTCTCCATAGTGTTTGGACCAGTTTGCACTCCTACCAACGGTGCAGAAGAGTTCCTTTTTCTCCACACCCTCGCCAACATTTGTTGTTGCTAGTTTTTTTAATATGTGCCATTCTCACTGGTGTAAGATGGTATCTCATGGTAGTTTTGATTTGCATTTCCCTGATTACAAGTGATGTCGAACATTTTTTCATATGCCTGTTGGCCATTTGCATTTCCTCTTTGGAGAAGTGTCCTTTCGCCCATTTTTTGACTGCATAGTTTATTTTATTTTTGTTGAGTTTTGTTAGTTCTTTGTAGATCATTGTGATCAGTCCCTTATCATTAGTATTGTGTGCAAAAATTTTCTCCAAATCAGTGGGCCCTTTTAGTAATGTCTTACAGTTTTCATTGTATAGGTCCTTTACCTTCTTTGTTTAGTGTACTCTTAGATATTGAATTTTTTCATAATGTGAATGGGATTGTTTTCTTGGTTTCTTTCTCTTCTAGCTTAGGTTTTCCTGTGTGTATTATCATGTCATCTGAAAACAATGATAATTTTCTTTTCTGTTTTGGATTCGTTTTATATCTTTTTCTTGCTTGATTGCTCTAGGTAGGACTTTCAATACTATGTTGAATAGTAGTGGTGAAAATAGACATTCTTGTCTTGTACCAGATCTTAGAGGAAAAGATTTAGTCTTTCATGATTGAGTGTGATGTTGTTTGTGGATTTGTCATAAATGGCCTTTAGTATGTTGAGGTATGTTATATCCATCCCTAGTTTATTGAGGGTTTTTATCATAAGTGGGTGATGAATCTTATCAATGATTTCTTAGCCTCTGTTGATATTATCATATGTTTCCTTTTGTTGATGTGGTGAATTACATTGATTGATTTAAGATGATAGACCTGTCCTGTGTCCCTGTAATAAATTCCACACAGTCACGATCTGTGACATCTTTGACATTTTGCTGAATTTGGTTTGCTAAGAATTTATTGAGAATTTTTTGCATTTATCTTCATGAGGGTTATTGGCTTGTAATTTTTTTTGTGTGTTATCTTTGTAGTGTTTCAGTATCAGTGATGTTGACCTTATAGAATGTGTTTGGAAGCATTCTCTCTTTTTCATTTTTTTGGAGGAGTTTGAGTTTCATCAAACTGATGAATTGCTGGCATGTCGATGTTCATAGTATTTGCTTAAGATCTCTGTATTTCTGAAATGTCTGCTGTAATGTTTGCTCTTTGGTTTATTATTTTCTTTATTAGAATTTTCTCCATTTTCCCTTAGTCAGTCTACCTAAATGTTTAACTACATTGTTGACTTTTTAAAAAAAACAAAAATCAGTTTTGGGTTTCATCGAGCCATTGAACTTTTTGGTTTCAATTTCATTTATTTTATTCTATTTTTTTAATATTTCCTTTCTTATATTGACTTTTGGCTTTTTAATTTTTTCCTAGTACTTTGATGTAAGAGCTATTATTTTTTTCTTTGAGCTCTTTCTTGTTTCTTGAGAGAAGTCTATAGTGCTAGCTATATGCTTCCCTCTCAGCACTGCTTTTACTGTGTCCCAGAGGTTCTGAAAGGTGGTGTCTTCGTTTTCATTGGTCTCCATGTGTTTTTTTTTTTTTTAATAGAGGCATGTTTTATTTATTTATTTATTTGTTTGTTTGTTTGTTTATACATGCACTGGGTACAGTCAGAAGCGCACTGGGTACAGTCAGAAGCGCGGGAGGGTGAGAGAATTCACCAGAGCCAGAGCGGGGAGCAGAGCAGGCAGAAGGACCGAAGTACACTGCTGAGGGGAGCAGCGGGCGGCAGGAGAGGTCTGTGCGCCATGCGGGACCCCTCCTCTGGTGACCGGGGAGCAGCCGGGGATCGAACCGGCGCTGCAGAGGCTGCGGGCAGCTTCGTAACCCAGCGCTTGGTTATTTAGTTAGTGATTTTACTGAATTTGATATTAGCTCAAGTACCTTGATGGTGATTCTCTTGGATTAAATTTCCATGATATTATTTAACAAAAATAAAACCCTTAATGTTTCTTTTTGTGTAGAAAAGACACAGCAAGCTTCTTCAAGGGTAGTTTTATATTTCTGAGAAAGTGATGTTGGGAATATTAGAGTGAATTGAAGGCAGTATTATCTTTAGTACTTCATTTACTTTTGAGTTTAGTGCTCAAACCCATTTAAGTCTCAGGAAATATGAATCAGTTTACATCTAGCTTCCACCAACGAAGCTTGGAAAGTTTTATTAGATTTCTTCATTTAAGGCTCAATGAGAAGAAACAGGCCAGGAAATAGAGAAAATGAAATAATGCTACTTTTATCTTTATAATTGATGGCAAAAGACTTCTTAGAAATGATTACTATTTTAAATGAGAAAATAGGTTTTTTGAGGATGGAATAGTGATTCAGAGATAGAGTTAAGGAGCTGTTACTTTGAAGGGAAATATTTTTCTTTTTTCTCCAAAGACAAATGATAGGGTCTTAAAATATTTAATAGTCATAGAAATTCTTTGAGATATAAAATATTAAATGAAGATTATTGTAAGTTTGCGCCATAATGTCATTTTATGATTTCCTTTAACTTTCATCATTAGACTGTCTTAGAATTCACAGTCCTCAAAGCCAAGTTAATGCAGGAACTTTTTTTATTTATTTTCTTACATCATTATTCTCCCCTCAGGTGTAGTCCCCATAGGTTTTTTTTTCCCCTATAGTTCTCCCACCATCATAGCACCTGTGCATCATCACCTTAGTCCCCTCTTTTCACCCCTCTCCCTCCCCTTATTGCTGTTTGCTTCTAATCTGTGGTCAGCTTGCAAGTGTTGTCTTTTTCCCATACAGGAACATTTTAAATTAAAATTAAAAATGTTAAGGCCTAGGGCCTCCCCAGTGGTCCAGGGGGTTGAGCGCAGCTCTGTGAGGCTGTCCACAGCTTCTGCAGTGCTGGTTTGATCCCTGCCGGCCTCAGAGCAACCCACATGGCGCAGCAGACCTCTCCTGTCTCGTCCGCTGGTCCCCTCAGCAGTGTGTTTCGGTCATTCTGCCTGTTCTGCTCCCTGCTCTGTCTCTGGTGAAGCCTCTTGCCCTCCTGTGCCTCTGACCTGTACCCCAGTTCTTATATAAATAAATCTTAAAAAAAAAGTTAAAGCCTAAATGGAGTATTTAGTTTAATCCATTAATTATTCATTATTGACTTTTCAGTTCACACAAAAGATGCTGGACAACTTCTACAATTTCGCTTCATCATTTGCTGTTTCTCAGGCTCAGATGACACCAAGTCCATCTGAAATGTTCATTCCGGCAAATGTGGTTCTGAAATGGTATGGAACATTTTGTATCTGTAATATTAATAATTCTTAGCAACCATATATGTATTTTTATATATATATTACCTGTGAATATGTATTTTTTTGACATTTAAGCATATTCTTTTATTGCTGACATCAGCATACATTAATATTTGCATTCCATTAAAAAGTATGTACTGAAGATAAGAGTTCAGACCAGGAATAGTTCTTAACCCTAAATATTCTGTTGCATGGCAGCTATTTTAAATTTATAAAGAAAGGAAAATAAATTTACCTGTATTTTAGGGAGACTGTAATTAAGTACTATTAATTTTTTATATATTTGAGTTTAAGTACTTTATAGGTTTTGAAATAGCAATCAAAGTTTTTTTTTTTTGTAAGTTTGGAAAGTCTTGATCTAAATTTAACATGTGTAAGGAAGGCATCGGGTATTTTACATTGCACATGATTATTAGTAAATCTGTTTCCCCAACATCCTCATGTTTCTGTTTCTGGCTTTTAATGTCTGTCATAGGATATACATGGAGCTTGTTGAGCACTGGCAGCGTGGTGCAGCAGGGATGTAATGTTTTAGATTTGTACTTTGTTACACTGCACTGTGTCATGTGAAATAAAGAAAGAGGAGTTAGATTTGATTTTTTTCCTGGGTTTCTTTTAGCTCTCAGATTTCCAGAAGATAAATGATAAATTTATTATGATTTGTGCTCTTTAATGCGAGCCAGTCATACTTAAATCCCTTTTTTTTTTTTTTTTTGCTTTTTTTTTTAAAATAAGAATAAATTCCCAGATTAACTTCTTAGTTTTTTGGGAAATTTTTATCATATCTTTTTGTATGTGATATGTAAAGTTGCTTGGTTTTTGATAAGTCATTTGGCATTTTATGAAAGGTGCTATTTTAATTTTCTCAAATGTTTTTTCTTTTGTAGGTATGAAAACTTTCAAAGGCGACTAGCACAGAACCCTCTCTTTTGGAAAACATAATTTGAATAAAATAATTTTTAATGGATTCTGAAATTTGTCATGTTTTGAAGATAAATGACTCCATGTAAAAAAGTATGAAGTAAAATGGATCATGAAGCTTAAGTTTAAGCCTAAGTTTAAAAATTAAAATTCTTATGAAATATTAAAAATATTGAATAATGAAAACATGTTCCTTATTAGTGAGTGACTTTTTGTCCCTTAAGCATAAGGTATTATACAGAAGCATAATATTTTGTTTTGATAAGATTCACTTTTTACTTAAAATAGCGCATTATAGTGCATTTTCACAGTAATAGTATGCCAAGTGCCATCGCATTTATAATCTTTGATTTACTTTTACAGTGGTTTACTAGAGTAGGTAACTTACAATCAAGCATGTCAAAATTGGGGGTACTTTTTGAAAAATATACCAAATAGCATTTTTATGTATGGATAAAACTATTTTCAGTTAGTGTTTCTTAAGATTACAAATTTTTTCAATAAACACAGTTTGCCTGTCAGTTTTTATATCTGCAAATACATGCATTTAATTTTGTTTAATAAAATTGCCATGATTAACACTGGTGAGGTTTTATATAATACTGGTAGGACTGCTAGGCATTAGTGTATAGAATATAGGATTCATTTCCTTTGTGTATGAAGATAAAGCCATGTCTTACTCAAAGGGAACCCTTTGATATAATTTTGCTGGTGACACTCATCAACCAAAACCATCAGGACCTCACCTCTAATCAAAACTAGGATTGTTAGTTTGCTGCATCAAGGGAGTATGTACACCAGAGTAACCAGGGGGTATCTTCAAATGAAGGGTACATATAGGAGTATCGAGTTTTTGATCACCTTGATGATCCATCCAGGAATTGATGAAATTTGGAAACTAGATTGTTGCTGCACCAGTCAGTGTTTTTAGAGCACATGAACAGATCAGAATTATTGTTGATTCAGTTTGTGGTCTTATCTTGAAACAGATCAGGTTGTACTGGTGTTAAAAGTTTGAACATAATGTAATTTCTTGCATTGTAAAAGTTTTGTAGGCTTATGACTTTTGCAAATTGTATACTTCTGCAAATTGTGGTTTCCCTTTTAATTCTCATTTCTCTTCTTCTGTACTTCAATTTAAATTGAACGTTAGGATGCTTATTTTGTGGAGTGATCAATCTAGGTTTGTATTGTTACTTAATGGCTTTTTGTGTATCAAGTTTTTTTTGTATGTATCATACTAAATCATTTTTTATTTTATTTTTGGAAAAATATATGCACCAATTATTCAGTGGTAGTCAAAAGCCTCAGGTCTTCAACCATTAGTAATTGATTATTGTTGAATTCTGTGACTTGAGAGTCACAACAGCATTTAAGATTCTAGACAGAAAACATCGACTAACTGTAATAAGATAACTATAGTCAGAATAAGCAAAATGGTTATTATTATACTAGAATATAAAGAAGAACCTAATTTATCAAAACCAAGCAGCAAAAGAAATCCAGTTGGGTCTATTCTAGAGAAGAGTGAAATAACCTCTGCTTTTAACTAAGAGACTGTTCTGTCTGTCCCATGATCTTTATAGAGGTACAAGAAGAAGCATTAGCTAAATACAGACCGCGCTTTGGCTTGACAAGAGGAAGTAAAAGACCCTGATATTGTCCGTGACAGTCTTGGGGAGGGAATTAATTCGTTTTTCTTCTAATTTTTCTTTATTGAGCTAACATTGGTTTGCAACACTATACATGAATGTTAACACAACACTCCAACCATAAATCACCCATAGTCCTTTACTCTAGACTACTCTAGACCATTGGGCCTCCCTTGTTCCCACAATAATCCTCTCCCCTTTTAGCACCCTTAATTCTGCAGCCATATTTCTAGGGTTTGTTTTGGTTTAGTTTTATCCATTCTTTTGTTTTTCTTTCTCTGTATTCCACATATGAGTGAAATATGATGTTTATCTTTTTTCTTCTGACTCACTTCATGTAGCATTATCCCTTTCAGTTCATCTATGTTGTCACAAATGACAAGAGTTTATCTTTTTTTATAACTGGGTACTACTCCATTGTGTATATATAACGCAGCTTCTTAATCCACTGCTCTGTCATTTAGGTTGTTTGCTTAATTTAGCTATTGTAAAAAGTGCTGCAATGAATATAGGAGTGCACATATCCCTTTGAATCAGTGATTTTATATTCTTTGGGTAGATACCTGAGTGGAATTCCTGGGCATATGGTAGATCTATTTTTAAAATAACCTCCATGCTATTTTCTGTAGGGGCTGGGCCAGTCTACACTCCCACCAACAGTGTATAGGATTCCATCTTCTATACCTGATCAGTAATATTTGTTGTTTCTGGTTTTGTTTTGTTTTGTTTTGTTTTTTGATATGGGCCATTCTCAAGGAAGTGAGGTGGTATCTTAGTGGTTTTGATTTGCATTTCCCTCATAACAAATGATGTTGGGCATTTTTTCATGTGCTTTTAGGCCATTTGTATGTCTTTGTATGCTTTTAGGCCATTTGTACTTAGTTCTTTTGCCTAATTCTTTTCTTAACTTCGTTATTTAGTTGTATGAGTTTCAGTAGATCTTGGATATTAGCTCTTTATGGGATGTACGATGTGCAAGTATTTTCTCCCATTCTGTAGGTTTTTTTTTTTTTAAATGTATTTATTTATACACACAAGACTGGGGGGTGTGTTGGCCAGAGGTGTGGGGAGTGAGAGGATTCACCAGAGATAGTGTGGGGAACAGAACAGGAAGATCTACTGAAACACATTGCTGAGGGGAGCAGCGGGCGAGACAGGAGAGGTCTGCTGCACCATGTGGGTCAGCTCCCTGGCTGGGGATCAAACTCATGCCACAGTGGTTGGCAATAGCTTGATAGGCTCATATTTTAACCCCATGCCACCAGGAAGTCCCTGTTTGTTTTATTTTTAACTGATAGTTTATTTGCTGTGCAGATATTTTTTAGTTTAATGTAGTTCCACATTTTTGTTTTTGTTTTTATTTTCCTTGCCATTAGAATTTGTTTTCAAAGAAATAATTGAAGCCAATGCCCTGGAGTGTGTTGCTTATGTTTTTTTCTATGTATTTTATGGATTCTGGTCTTACATCCAAAGCTTTAATCCATTTGGACTTAATTTTTGTGTATTAGAGTGGTCTAGTTTCATTTCCCTGCATATTGCTGACCAGTTTTCCCAACACCATTTGTTGAAGAGACTTTTCTTTCTCCATTGCATATTCTTGGCTCCTTTGCCGTAGGTTAACTCTCCACAGATATTTTGTTGGCCTGTGTGTCTGTATTCCAGTACCGTATTGTTTTGATTTCTATGGCCTTGTAATATAGCCTGTGGTACCTCCATTCTTCTTTACTCTCAAAATCACTGTGGCTGTTCAGCTTCCATATAAATTCCATATAAATTCTGTCCTGTTTCTTTGAAGAACTTCACTGGAATTTTGATAGGGATTACATTGAATCTATAAATTGATCTGGGTATGATGAACTTTTTTTTAATTTTGGGGTTATGCATTTTGCTTTTCCATATGTGCACATGTTCTACTTACCCTCCACCAAATCACCTGTGTCCATACCCTCTGCTTCCTTCCCTCATACCCTAATCCCTCCCTGTTGTTCTGTCTAGTAACCATTATATTCTACCACTGAATACATATTTACTCTTACTATACTTTGCCTGTAGTGTGTGGTTTTTTTTGTTGTTGTTGTTGTTATTTATATTCCTTGGATGAGTGACACCATCCAGTATCTGCCTTTCAGTCTTATTTCACTTAATCACTTCAAGGTCCATCCATTTTGTTCCAAATGACACTCATCTTTTTTCAGAGCTATGTAGTACTCCATTGAGTATATACTCCATAATTTTTTTATCTGCTTGTCTGTTGAAGGGCACTTGGTTTGTTCCATGACTTTGCAGTTCTGCACAGGCTGCTGTGTACATAGGTATAGATAAATTTAGTATTAGAGTCCTCATATTTGGATAAATACTTAGCAGAGGTTTGCTGGGTCATATGGAGTTTACTTTTTTTTTTTTTTTAAATTTCCATGCTTTTTTCCACAGGGTCTACAACAATTTACATTTTTACCAATAGTGGATGAGAATTTCTCCTTCACTGCAACCTCATCATTTGTTGATACTATACTTTTTTATATGGGCCATTTTCATGTGGGCGTGAGGCGGTATCTCAGTGTGGTTTTGATGTGCATTTCCATTATAATTAGTGATGTTGAACAGTTTTTTTATGTCTGTAAGACATTGGATTGTCTTCCTTAGAAAGTGTCTATTAAGGTCATTTGCCCAATTTTTTCTGTTTTATTTTTTGTTGTTTCATTAAACTTTTAACATTTTCTTACTTCATTGTTTATTTTTATATAGATTTGATTAATTCCTTCAGGTGTAGTCCCCATAAGCCTACCACACTTTATCACCCATTAACCGTCACCATAGGCCTTTGTGCTCTACCCTTCCCTGTTTTTTTTTTTTTTAATTTTATTTTTATATTCCCCATACAAATTGCAACCCCCCCCCTTTTTTTTTTTTGGTCAAGTAACTTATTTTATTTGATCCAGTGTTTACCATGTTATTTTTCTATGGAAATTCTTTTTTTTTTAAAATAAATTTTATTTTTATATTTCCCATACAATTGCAACCCCCTTATTTTGACCCCAATCCCTCCCCTCCCCACCCCCCACCTCCCATAGAGTGTCTCTGGTTCATAGTTTTTTGTTGATTTTGATTTTCACTTTCTTATAGTTATTCATTTTCCTGGTCCCTTATTTAAGTTTTCTAGATTCCTGCTATGAGTGAGACCATCTGGTATTTTTCTTTTTCTTTCTGGCTTATTTTGCTGAGCATGATCCCTTCCAGCTCCATCCATGTTGCTGCAAATTGCATGTGTTTATCTTTTTTGAATGCTGAGTAATATTCCATGGTGTATATGTACCACATCTTCTTGATCCAGTCATCTATTTTTGGGCATTTGGGTTGTTTCCAAAGCTTAGCTATTGTAAACAGTGCTGCTATAAACAGAGGGCAACTCCCTTATTTTGACCCCAATCTCTCCTTTCCCCACTCTCCCCCCATAGTGTGTCTCTGGTTTGTTGATTTTGATTTTTTCTTACAGTTTTTCTTTTTCCTGGTCCCTTATTAAGGTTTTCTAGATTCCTGCTATGAGTGAGACCATCTGGTACTTTTCTTTTTCTTTCTGTCTTATTTTGCTGAGCATGATCCCTTCCAGCTCTATTCATGTTTGCTGCAAATGGCATGTGTTTATCTTTTTTGATTGCTGAGTAATATTCCATTGTGTTTATGTACCACATCTTCTTGATCCAGTCGTCTATTTTTGGGCATTTGGGTTGTTTCCAAAGTGTTACCGTTCCCCGTTTTGATCCCTCTCCATTTCCCTCCCCTGCTGTATGCCTCAGATCTATAGTTTGCCTGCAAATTTTACCTCTATTTTTTCTTTTGTTCTGCTTCCCTATAGTCTTCTTACAAGTGATGCCATCTGATATTTTTCTTTTTCCTTACTTAGAATTCACTGAGCATAATCCTTTCCAGCTCCATCTATGTTGCTGCAAATGGCATGAGTTTGTCTTTTTTGCTTACTGAGTAGTAGTCTTGATCCATTCACTTATTTTTGAGCATTTAGGTTGTTTCCATATCTTAGCTATTGTAAATAGTGCTGCAATAAGCTTAGGAATGCAGATATCCTTTCAAATTAATGTATATGTGTCCTTTGGGTAGATTCCTAGGAGTAGAATTGCTGGATCATATGGAAGCTCCATTTTTAGTAGTGTGAGGAACTTCCACACAGCTTTGCATAGTGGTTGGACCAGTTTGCACTCCCACCAGCAGTGTAAGAGGGTTTCTTTTTTTACCATGTCCTTGCCAGCATTTATTGTTGCCAGTTTTTTTTTTTTTTAATACAGTCCATTTAACCAGCTTGAGGTGGTATCTTATGGTTTTGATTTGCATTTCCCTGATTATAAGTGATATTTAGCATTGTTTTCATATGCCTGTTAGCCATTTGCATTTTTTCTTTGGAGAAGTGTCTTTTAGCTCTTCTGTCCATTTTTGACTGGGTTGTTTAGTTTGTTTTTGCTGAGTTCTGTTAACTCTTTGTTGACCTTTAATATCCGCCTCTTATCAGTTGTATGGAGTGCACATACTTTCTTCCCATCTGTAGGGTATCTCTTTTGTTTTTTATTTTTTTCTCCTTTGCTATACAGAAGCTTTTAAGTTTGATGTAGTCCCAGCTGCTTATTTTTTCCTTCATTTTCTTTGCTTCTGGGGATGAGTCCTCAAAGGTGTTTCTGAGATAATGTGTCATGGAGTGTTTTGTCAATGTTTTCTTCTATATATTTTATGGTGTCATGTCTTACATTCAGGTTTTTACCCATTTTTAGCTGGTTTTTGTCTCGGTGTGAGGTAGTAATGTAGTTTTATTCTCTTGCATGTGACAGTCCAGTTTTTTCAGCACCATTTATTGAGAGACTTTCCTTGTTCCAGTGCATATTCTTTGCTCCTTTGTCACAGGCTAGTTGACCATGCACATGTGGCTTTATTTCTGAGTTTACAATTCTGTTCCATCGGTCTTTGTATCTGTTTTGGTCTAGTACCATGCTGTGTTAAGTATTATGATTGTGTAGTATAGTTTGAAGCCTGGAAGTATAAAATCTTCATTCTTCCTCTTTCTAGTCAGGAGAGCTTTGTCTATTCAAGGTTTTTTTGTGGTTCCATATGAATTTCAGCAATATTTGTTCTATTTCTATGAAGACTGCTATTTAGATTTTTTTTTTAAAGATTTATTTATTTTTATACAAGAACCTGGGTACAAGCCAGATCCGCGGGAGGGTGAGAGGACTCACCGGAGACAGAGCGGGAAACAGAACAGGCAGACTGAAGAAATACACTGCTGAGGGGAGCAGTGGGCAAGACAGGAGAGGTCTGCTTCGCCATGTGGGATTCTCACCGGCCGGCCGGGATCAATCCCGCGCTGCAGAGGCTGCGGACAGCTTCACAGTGCAGCACTCAACTGCTTGTGCCACCAGGGAGGCCCGCTATTTAGATTTTTAATGGAATTACATTGAATTTGTAAATTGCTTTTGTTAAGATGGCCATTTTGATAATGTTAATTGTTCTGATGCATGAGCATGGAATGTCTTTCCATTTATTTGTCTTCTGTTTCTTTTATCATTGTTTTCTAATTTTCTTTTTATTGGCCTTTCACCACTTTAGGTAGGTTTATTCCCAGGTTTTTTGTTTTCTTTTTCCTGGTATACTTGTAAATAGGATAGTATTTAATTACCTCTTATTCAAACAGATTGTTTGCCTAAAAGAAGCATTTACCCATTTTTTGATTGGGTAGTTTCTTTGTTGTTGAATTGTATAAGAATTTTGTGAATTTTGAAGTTTAGTCCCTTGTCAAATGTGTGGTATACAAATTTTCCCCATTCTGTAGGTTGCCTTTTTTTGGGTGATAGTTTCTTTTGAAGTAGGAAATCTTTTAAGATTGATATAGTCCTAGTTGTTTATTTTCCTTCTTGGTTTCCCTGCTGTTGGTGTTGAGTCCCCAGATATTTATAGTAGATGTCATATAGTGTGTCCCCTATATTTTCTTTCAAGTCCTTTATAATATTGGTTCTTATATACAGACCTGTAATCCATTTTGTATTAATTTTTGTGTGTGGAGTTTCTTTTTTTCTCCCCAAGAGGCTATCCATATTTCCCAACAGCATTTATTAAAGAAGCAATCCTTTTTCCGTTGTAAGGCCATGGCTCCTATGTGAGAAACTAACTCTCCATATTTATGAGGGTTTATTTCTATTCAATTCTATTCCATTGGTATGAGTTTCTGTTTTTGTTCTAGTACCATACTAGTTTTGATTACTGTTGCTGTGTAATATAGTTTGAAATCAGGAAGTGTGATGCTTTTATACTTTTTTTCTTTTCTCTCAGGGTTGTTGTAGCTATTCAGGGCCTTTTGTGGTTCCAAGTAAATTTAATATATTTGTGCTGTTTTACTTGCAAAAGTGATAAGTATTTGATAAGTATTGCATTGACTCTTGTAAATTGTGTTAGGTATATGGACATTTTAATAATGTTAATTCTTCTGGGACCTCCCTGGTGGCACAAGGGGTTAAGACACAATCTGTGAAGCTCTCCGCAGCCTCTGCAGCACGAGTTCAATCCCCGGCTGGCCAGGGAGCAACTCACATGGCGCAGCAGACCTCTCCTGTCTTGCCCGCTGCTCCCCTCAGCAGTGTATTTCAGTCAGTCTGCCTGTTTTGCTCCCCACGCTGTCTCTGGTCAATCCTCTCACCACCACACCTCTGGCCTGTACCCCAGTTCTTGTATGCATAAATAAATAAATCTTTAAAATAATGTTAATTCTTCTAATTCATGAGCACAGGATAGCTTCCCATATCTTTGTACCTTTTTTTTTACTTCTTTTAACAGATTTTTATAGTTTTCAGTGTATAGTTCCTTCACCGCCTTTGTTTCAGTTTACTTTCAGGTATCTCATTCTTGACATAATTGTGAATGGGATTGTATTCCTTATTTTCCTTCTGATACATTGTTTGACTATAGAAATGCAGCAGATTTTTGTGTATTGATTTTGTATCCTGCCACTTAATTGTACTTATTATTTTTAGAAGTGTTTTTTGTTAGAGTCCTTTGGTTTTTCTAAGTATATGTCATCTGCAAGTAGTGATACTTTAATTTATTTTCCAATTTGGATTCTTTTTATGTCCTTTTGTCTAAGTGCTTTGCTTAGCACATCCTATTCTATGTTGAATAATAGCGGTGATAGTGCATCTCCCTGTCCCGTTCCCGATGTTAGTGAAAATGCTTGTAGCTTTTCACCATTGAATATGATGTTGGCTGTGTATTTGTCACATAAGGCTTTTTTATGTTTAGCTGTTCCATTTATTACCTTTGATTTTAGTGTTTTTATCATAAATGACCATTGAATCTTTTTGAATACTTTTAAAGCATCTATTGAGGTGATCACATGGTTTTGATCTTCATTTTTGTCAATCTGGTAAATGACATTGATTGATTTACATATGTTGAACCAGCCTCGCCTCCCTTGGAGGAAGCCTAAGTGACCATGGTGGATGATTCTCATAATATGTTGCCATTTTCAGTTTGCTAGATTTTGCTGAGGACTTTTGCATCTATGTTCATCAGAGGTTGGTGTATAATTTTATTTCCATACTGTCTTTGGTTTTGGAATTAGAGTAACATTGGCCTCACAGAATGAATTGGGGAGTTTTCCTCCCTCTTCAGTTTTTTAAAAGAATTTGAGTAGGGGGCCTCCTTGGTGGGGCGAGGGGTTAAGCATTGCACTATGAAGCAATCCACAGCCTCTGCAGCTTGAGTTCGATCCCTGGCAGGCCAGGGAGCAACCCACCTGGCATGGCAGACCTCTCCTGTCTCCCCACTGCTCCCCTAAGTAGTGTATTTCAGTCAGTCTGCCTTTTCTGCTCTCCACTCTGTCTCTTGTGGATCCTCTCACGCCCTGCATATCTGGCCTATACCCCAGCTTTTGTATGCATAAATAAATAAATCTTTAAAAAAAGAAAGAATGAGTAGGATAGGTATTGAATCATCTTTGAAGGTTTGATAGAACTGGAGAAGCTATTTGGTGCTGGGCTTTTGTTCTTAGGGAGACCTTTTATTACTCTTAATTTAATTTAATTTATTTTTTTTAAGATTTATTATTTTTATACAAGAAACGGGGTACAGGCCAGATGCATGGGAAGAGTGAGAGGATTCACTGAAAGTCCATATGGAGACAGCTGGGAACAGAACAGGCAGACTGAAGAAATACACTGCTGAGGGGAGCAGCGGGCGAGTCAGGAAGAGGTCTGCTGCACCATGTGAGATTCTCACCGGCCGGCTGGGATCTAACCCGTGCTGCAGAGGCTGCAGACAGTTTCACAGTGCGGCACTCAAACACCTGAGCCACTAGGGAGGCCCTACTCTTAATTTTAGCACTTATGATTGGACTATGCTCTCCATTTCATCCTTGTTCAATCTTGGGATGTTGGATGAATAAAAATATGCCCATTTCTTATATGTTGTTCACTTTGTTTGCAGAGAGACTTTTGTAACAGATTTTATGATCCTATGTATTTCTGCCTTTTGTGTTGTAATTTGCCTCTTTTATTTCTGATTTATTTCAATTTGAATTTCCCTTACTTTTTTCATAAGCATGGCTGATGTCTTGTCAATTTTGTATCTTTTTTCAAAGAACCAATTCTTTGTTCCACTGATATTTTGGACTTTTCTCTTTTTTCATGTGGGTCTGTGTTTCTATAAACTTCCCATATAATATTGCTTTTCAAGCATCCCATAACATCTGTCTTCATTTTGTCTCTGTTTTTATTTGTCTCTAGATACTTTTTGATCTTTTCTTTGATTTCTTCATTGATCGAGGAGTTGTTCAGAAGCATTTTGCTTAGTCTCCACATGTTTTGATTTGTTCCAGGATTCTTTGTGATAAATTTCTAGCTATATGGCATATTGATCTATGAAGATGCTTGATCTAATTTCTATTATGTATTTTCTGAGACATGTTTTATATCCCAGTATATGATCTATTTTATTATATGCTCTTGAGAATGTTTCATGTGCACTTGGGAAAATATACTCATTTCCTTTGGGATGGAAAGCTCTATAAATGTCCAATAGATACATCTGTTTAACATTTCATTTAAGACTTTATTTCTTTGTTAGTTTTCTGTCTGGATAATCTATCTCTTCATTTCAGTTGTGTTAAGGTCTCCAACAAGTATTGTATTTTTGTCAGTATGTTGTTTTAGATCTGTTAATAGTTTTTTTTATGTAACTAAGTGCTCCTCTATTGGATGCAAAAATATTAATAGTTTTTTTTTATATCTTCTTGGTGAATTGTTCCCTTGACCATTATGTAATTATCATCTTTGTCCCTGATTACCTTTTTTAGTTGAAATTTTAGTTTATCTGATGAAAATAGCAGTTTCTGCTTTACTCCTAGAGTTACTAGCCTGTGTGACCTTGTCCTTTTTTTAAAAAAATTATTTATTTATTGCATAGAAGAACTGTGTTGTAGGCCAGAGGTGTGTGTGGGGGGAGGGGAAGATGAGAGGATTCATTAGAGACAGAGTGGAGAGCAAAACAGGTGGATTTACTGAAATACACTGCTGAGGGGAGCAGAGGGTGAGACAGCCTTGGCCAGGGATCGAACTCAGAGCCTAGTGGTGATAGCACTGAAATTTAGTCCTTAGGCCACCAGGAAGCCCCCCTGTTTGACTTTGTTCTAACCTATTATTTTAGTTTGTTTTTATCTTTCAATTTTTAATGGGTCTCTTGCAAACAAAGTATCGATAACAGAGACTTTTCACCCACATTTTTAACCTCTGTATTTTTATTGGTCAATTCAGTCCATTTTGGTGATTTTTAATATGAATTGATACTTTTTCTGTTAACTTATTTTTTGATTTTGACTTATTTTCTGTTTCTTTTTGTTCTTTTGGATGACTTTCTTGGTAATTTTATTAATTTTTTTGTTTCTTCATCTTATGGTCTCTATTTTGAGTTTTGATTAGTGGTTACCACCACTGGAGTTTTTACTTAAATCCCTATATATTCAGTTCTTTGTGTCTGCTCTCCAACATATAACTTTACAGGTTCTGTTTATTTCCTCTCAACACATTCCCCCTCTGGCCCGCCCTTTGTGTTTTGTTGTTGACTCATAGTATTAATTTTTTGTACTTCTGGAGTTGTGTTGCTGTTGTCATTTTGCTTAGGTGTGTGTGTTTCATTTTTTTCTTTTCTTGTAGATGAACTCCTTTCAACATTTTTTTTGAAGGGCAGGTCTGGTGGTGGGACATTAGCTTCTGTTTGGGAAAATCTGTGTATCATCATATTGGCTGGCAGTTTTTGTTTTTTAGGATTGTGACTGCTTCTCTCTTCTTACCAGGAGAGTGTCTGGGCTGAAGTCCAAGGAAATTCTAATTTGGGAACCTTTGTAAGTTATTATATTTCTCTTCCTTTCTGCAATTTTTTTCATTTATCATTGAGTTTTAATAGTTTGACAATGATGTATCTGGGTAGGTATAGATCTTTTTGCATTTAAAAATGTGTGTGTTCTCTCTGCTTCCTTGACATCCATGTTTAATTCATTCTTTAGGTTTAGGAAATTCTCAGTTATTATTTTTTGAATGGGGTTTCTGCTCCCATTTCTTTATGTTTATCTTCTGGGATCCCAATTGTTTTTAAGTTTCCTCTTCTAATTAAGTCTGATACTTCATGTCAAATTTCTTCAGTTTTTCCTTTGTCTTGATTGTCTCCTCTAAATGGGTGATTTTTTCGTTTGCGTCTTCTACATCTGAAATTCTTCTGCCAGCTTAGTTTTGAAGGACTTTCTAAATTTCTCTGCATTTCATTTCTTTTTGTGATCTTTTTATACAATCTCTTTGATGAAGAACTCTCTTTATTCCTGGGTATTCTTTCTAAGATCATGCACCTGTGTATTCCAGTAGCTCATTTAGCATTTTTAATATTGTTGTTTTGAAGCCTTTGTTTGATAGTTCCTCTATTTCTGTATCCTTTATATTTGCCCCGGGACTTCTGTTCTTCTCATTTTGCTTTCCCATCTTATGTTCAGATGCTTCTTGCTTCTTTGACATATGTTGAGCTTTATTTTCAATTTGTGTTTGTGGTACTGGGGATTTAGTTTTGTTTCTCTCAGTTTACCTTGGCTTAAGGGGGCATTAGGAGGGAAGCTGGGGTTAGTTGATCTCAGTTTGAGGAGTCCTATACCTCCTCTTCTTTCATTCCAGTGTCACCTGCAGCATTGGAAGCGGCACAGGATGAGGGAAAGATAACTGAAAGTCCATATGGAGCAATGAGAAGCCTAGAGATGCTACATCGGAAGTAAGTGCAGGCCCCATCCAAAGGCAGTCTTGAATTTATTAGTACAAAAATGGGGCAAGTACATAGGGAGTTTACATTCGTGAGGGAGGCGTTATCCAGGATGTGAACTAGGGTGGAGTGACCAGGGACTATTGCTTGGGGGCTCCATTGTTCCTGCTAGTCAGAGCATATTATCTCTATTTTAATATCTGCCTGCTGTTTTCAGCAGATACTGATGTCCCAGTATGTTCCTCATACCAGGACGTTGGCCCTTGTTGAGAGCCCCCCTGCATGACCCTAACCTCGCTGACAAGCAGGAGCTCTGGGCACCAAGACAATATCCCCAGGAACAAGCTGTGCTCTGTGCTTTGGTGGTCTCTAAACTTCTCATCCTGCCTCCCAGCTGCACATTTCTTTCTAGGACTGTGGTCTATGAAGCTTATCTTTGATGTGAGGAGCTAAGTGTGGAATGCCAGGCCAGTGCTCCTGGACCAGTTTGCATTTGGCTAGAAGGCAGCGCTGTGTGTGGGGGGCATATGTGCGAATTGTCACTTGGCTGCTCACCTGCCCCTGCCTTTTGCTGCCACATCTGAAGGGCTTCAATATCTTTGTGCTGTTTACTTTCCCACAATATTTGTGAGTTTTGTGTTTTCTGCTCTTGGGCTTTTTATGGACTCAAGCCTGGCTTTTTGGCTTCTCTTTGATATCTTCCGAGAAGGTAGAAGGACAGGAGCTTTGGACTCTTTGATCCAGAGTCCCTGTTTTCTGAGTCTGTACCCACAGAGTTCTCAGTATCTCATGTAGGCTTTGCACCGCCTTGTGTGTCAGCAGTTCTTCCAGTGGGTCTCACCACGGCCCAGGTCATTCCCCCCAGCCCAGTCAAGCTGCCTTTGCTTTCTCCCTCCCCCACTCAAGGGCCACCAGCTTCATTTTGCTCTCTCCATGGGAAATCTCCATGACAGCATAGAGCATTTACATCTTCCTGTGAACAAATACTAATTTTTTATAGTTGTTTTTAAGGTGTGGGATTATTCCCACCTCTGTTCTGCTATGCTGTAGGTGGAGTGTCTGTAAAACGGACATTTTGTCGATGTTAATTCTTCCAGTCCAGTAGCATAGAATATCTTTCCTTTTATTTCTTTTAGTAATGTCTATAGTTTTCATTGAATAAGTCTTTCACCTCCTTTGTTAAGTATTTATTACTGTAATGAGACATCTTAACATTTTTATTTATATTTTTTAAGATTTATTTATTTATGCATACAAGAGCTGGGGTACAGGCCAGAGGTGTGGGGGGTGAGAGGACTCCCCAGAGACAGAGTGGGGAACAGAACAGGCAGACTGACTGAAATACACTGCTGAGGGGAGCAGCGGGCGCGACAGGAGAGGTCTGCTGCACCATGTGGGTTGCTCCCTGGCTGGCTGGGGATCGAAGTTGTGCTGCAGTGGCTGTGGATTGCTTCATAGGCTGTGTCTTAACCCTTGCACCACCAGGGAGGCCCCTTAACATTTTTATTATGCCTGGATTTGGGAAAGGCAAAATCAAAGGGTTGTCAGAGACAAAATTTTAACATAAGTGAAAAATACACAAATGGGAGAAATAGTCTCTGTATCTATTTGGTATACTATGTATGGGTATAATATGTGGAAAAATAGTAACACTATTTACCACCTGTGCCCAATGAATCTATTGAAAAAATATTTTTAAGTCATTTAGCAGTAGATATATACTAATGAAAATATAATAGGAGATATGAGTATAAGCAACTTCATTAAAATTTTAAATAGTGAGAAAATAGTGAACCCAAGTATGTGTTCCATATTTTCATAGTATTGATGGTATTTGTACCTGATAAGTTTGTCTTCTAAATATTATTAACATACATTTGTTTTTATGTATGAAACTGAAATATATCCATCTTGTAAATGCTGATTTTAAATTTCAAATACATCTCTAATAACTTATACCCTATCATTATGTTCTGGTTTTTGTTCTTGCCTCATCAGAATATAACACTGGAAGAATTAATTGAAAACTGACAACAAAATAGTTTTATTGAAGCTGTCTTTTTTCATTGTTATAAGACATTTTTATATTTAGATTTATAGCTGCCATTAAAAAGATCAAAAATTTTCAGTCTGAATCCAATTACCATAATTTTTGTATACACACCAACTCGCAATATTTAGCTATTTTTTAAACAAATGTTTTACTGACGGGCCTCCCCTGGTGGCGCAGTGTTGAGCGCTGGGCTGTGAAGCTGCCCGCAGCCTCTGCAGCACTGGTTCGCTCCCTGGCTGCCAGCCAGGGTCCCACATGGTGCACAGACCTCTCCTGCCACACCTGCTGCTCCCCTCAGCAGTGTATTTCATCAGTCTGCCTGTTCTGTTCCCCGCTCTGGCTCTGGTGAGTCCTCTCACCCTCCTGCACTTCTGAATAAATAAATAAATCTTAAAAAAAAAAGTTTTATTGACATTATATACTAACAATTTCATTCAAAGCCTACAATTCAGTGTTTTTAAGTATATTAAAAAATTTGAGCAACCCTCATCATAATCTTATTTTAGAACATTTTTACTCTCCTTAAAAGCACAAGTAGTTAACTCCAAGCCTGCAACCCCCACACCCTCCAGTTGTTCTAACCAATTACTAATCTACTCTCTGTCTCTATAATAGAGTTGCCCTTTTGAGCTATTTTACATAAGTGGAAACAAACAGTGTGCGCTTTCATGAGTGACCTTTGTTTACCATAATGTTTTCAGGAGTCTTCCAGGTTATATAGCATGTATCAGTACTTCATTCCTTTATTGCTAATAATATTACATTGTATGAATATACTGCATTTTATCCATATATTAGTTGGTAGGCACTTGGGTTGTTTGCACTTTTTGGTTATTATCAATAATACTATGGACATTCATGTGCAAGTTTTTAAATGAGTATATGTGTTCATTTCTCCTTGCTATGAACCTCTGAGTGGAGTTACTGGTTTATATGCTAACTCTATTTAAAATTTTGATGAACTATTAAACTGTTTTCTAAGGGAATTGCATTATTTTGCATTTCCATCAGCTATTTATGAGGGTTCCAATTTCTCGGTATCCTTGACAACACTAGTTCTTATCTCTTGATTGCTGCCATTTTGAGCAGGTGGAAACTAAAAGGATTTTAGATCTGTATAGTATAGAATTGTGGGTAGAAGCCGGTGTAGCCGGGCTCTCAGTGGGTCCTAACCCTGTTCAATACACAAAGTGAAAACCACTAGGAACAAGCTCTTACTCAAAGATAATTTTTTTTTTGAAGATTTGTTTTATTCATTTATGCATACAAGAGCTGGGCTGTAAGCCAGAGGTATGGGGGGGTGGTGTGGTGAGAGGATTCACCAGAGACACAGTGGGGAGCAGAACAGACAGATTGACCAAAGTACCTGGCTGACAGGAGCAGCGAGCGAGACAGGAGAGGTCTCCTGCGCCATATGGGTTGCTCCCTGGTGGGCCGGGGATTGAACTCAGGCTGCAATGGCTGCGGATAGCTTTATAGTGCTGAGACTTAACCCCTTGCTCCACTAGGGATGCCCTCAAAGTTAAATTTTTTAGAGTATGCAACAAGGAAAAATGTACACGAGGAGAACAATAGGGGCTCTCAAGTAGGGGAAGTTAGGGAAACATTTTGGGAGTTGGATTAGTTTTGCATCATCTTGGCAAGAGACGTATGTTAATATTTGATATAATTTCTCTCTTTTGTAAGCCATGTACATTTTGCAGGTTGGAGTTTCTGTTTCAATTCTTAATACTTTAAGAAAATATCCATTTATTTAAAAAGAAAATAACTATATTCTAATACATTTATGCATAAGTTCAGGTGGTGATCTTTAAGTTTTATATTTTGTGGGGTATTATTTTTGCCTTAGTTTTTTCTTTCTATCTTAAAAATGTATCAGGTCATGGAATTGTGACGTTTGAGGATATCTCTTGGCTTTCTAAATACATCCCTTTATAGTTTCTATTTTTCTTAAATGGGTTTGTTTTGTTATAAGAAATCATTATTTATACATACATATATACATACATACATATTTTGTGGCATTACAATAGTGATTAGGTGTTAAATCTAGACCAAAAAAAACCCAAACGTGAGGGGCCTCTCTTGTGGCTCAAGGGGTTAAGTCTCAGCACTATGAAGCTATCAGTAGCCACTGCAGCACGAGTTCGATCCCCAGCCAGGGATCTACCCACATGGTGCAGCAGACCTCTCCTGTCTCTCCTGCTGCTCCCCTCAGCAGTGTATTTCAATCAATCTGCTCCCCACTCTGTCTCCGGTGAATTCTCTCACACCTCCCCCTACTTGTGCCTCTGGCATGCACCACAGTTCTCTATGCATAAATAAAGTAAATCTTAAAAAAAACCCGTGAAATTGTTGGGCTGATGAAATTTATCTCCTTGATTTCTGGTGCACATCAATCGAAATTGAGAGAAAGGCCATTATTCAAAAGTGTTTAAGTTTAAAATAGTTTTATAAAAGTATGCTGGCGGAATAGTAGTGTCTGCTGCTTACCAATTTTTGATTGATTTAAAAAATTCTTTCATTACATAATATTAAAGTTAGTCTAATCTCTTTGATTAGTCTTTGGGAAAATCTCAAAGTTATCTTCCACAATTTATAGTGTATTGCATCCTTTGTTGCTCAGTAGTAAAAGGAATCAGTACAGAAAATTAATTACACTAAGAACAGTTTTTTTTTTCTTTTCTTTTTTTTTTTGTGGGACCCTTGCCGGCCACCGGGGAACCAATTGGCACTGCAGAGGCTGCGGGCAGCCTCGCAGCCAAGTGCTCAACCGCTGCGCCACCGGGGGAGGCCCAGAACATTGTTTCTTAAAAGCAAAGTATGATATAATTTTATACTGTAACCTGTAAATTTGCACGTTCTCAAATTCTTTACTTCAACTGATTATTTAGCATATCTAATACCTTAGTTCCTTTATCGCATCTCTTTTCTATCACCTTGACCAGAACAATCTTAATTCTAAATAAGTCCAAACGTACTTCTTTTTTTGTTGCTGTAAAAGACCACTGAGTGTTACAGAAGAAAATCCTGTAACCACTATCTAAATAATTTCAACTTTGCTGTTTGTGCTGCTCAGCAAGCTTACAATTTTTTTTAAAGGTTTATTTATTTTATACAAGAACCAGGCTACAGGCCAGATGTGGGAGGGTGAGAGGATTCACCTGAGACAGAGTGGGGAGCAGAACAGGCAGGCTAACCGAAATACACTAATGAGGGGAGCAGCAGGTGAGACAGGAGAGGTCTGCTGCACCATGTGGGTATCTCCGCGGCCAGCGGGGATGGAACCCGCACTGCAGAGGCTGAGGAAAGCTTCACAGCGCTGCGCTCTACCGCCTGTGCCACCAGGGAGGCCCAGCAAACTTACAATTTTTGATAAACTCTTCCATATCCTTCATAACGCTGTTTTTCTTCTCTGGCTGCCTTTAAGATATATCCTTTTTTTTTTTTTTTTATACAAGAACCGGGGTACAGGCCAGATGCGTGGGAGGGTAAGAAGATCCACCAGAGACAGAGCAGGGAACAGAATAGGCAGACTGACGAAATAAATAGGGGGAATAGAACAGGAGGACTGAGTGAAATACACTGCTGAGGGGAGCAGCGGGTGAGCCAGGAGAGGTCTGCTGCACCATGTGGGTATCTCTGTGGCCTGTCAGGAATTGAATCCGTGCTGCAGAGGCTGCGGACAGTTTCATGGTGTGGCACTCAACCCGCTGTGCCACCGGGGAGGCCCTGTAATGTTGTTTTTAAACAGTGCCCTATGAGCAAAAGGTTTTGTCACAGATTAAGACTTTTGTTCCTTAGGCTGGTTAGGTGTAAGGAGTCCCAGCAAAGGATTGTTTACTCCTGGCAAGGGCTGCTTTTCCCTTTCCCCCAGGTTTATACAGCATGGCGACTTACCCTGCACTCCCCAAATGTTTTTTGAGTGTCCTGTGGGCTTCATGGAGAAAAGAGCTCAAAACAGGGTGGAGACTCCCCAGAGGCTTTTCCCTTTCTAGGCAGTCACCCTAGCTGAGCTCTTACCCCTTTTCACCTGTATGTTTTCCAGGTAAACCAGTGTCACAACCTAGCTCCATGTTAAGTGACTGGCAACCTCAGCACTTGGATGGGTTCAAGAATGCTGTGGACTTGTTTATTTTTCCTCATTGTAAATTTGACAGCATCTCTCTAGCTTTCTACATCCCTAAAAGGAAACCAAAATTCCCACAACAGATTTAAAATCCCAGCACTCTCTTTTTATGTTTCCTACCCATTATATCCCTCTCATCAACTGGTATCGTATCATTTTTTGAGAGAGTAGACATTATCAGGTGGAAGTGCTTTCTGCTCCCTAGAGCCCAACATCTGTGTGTATCCTTCACCATGCTTCCTTTCACAGTGGGTGAATATTCTTTCCACCTACATAAGTTTCATCTTTTTTTAAACCCCATCCTGATTTAACTCTTCAGGGATCTCCCTGTTACTATTTCCTTTCTCTTGAATATTTAATTCCTCTTTTGATCTTCAGCCATCAAAAAAGACAAACTCATGCCTTTTGTGGCAATGTGGATGGGGCTGGAAGGGATTGTGCTAGCCGAAATAAGTCAGATGGGAAAAGATAAATACCAGATGTTCTCACTCATATGTGGACTATAGAGAAACCAAGCCAAAGGTCAAGGAAAAGTCAAAACTAGCAAGCAGACCATAGAATGGAGACACACAGCAAAGGAGGAGGTGGGAGGGAGCAAAACAAGGGAGGGAAGAACACAAGGGAAGGTGGTGATGGTTCACTGGTGATAAGGTGGTGGGAGAACTCTGGGGACTACAACGATGTAAGAAATATAATAATAATAATAATAATAACAACAACAATAATAAAATCCCTCTTTGGCTCCTTCCCAACAATGTTGAAACAGATTCAAGTCTCTCCTCTCTTAAAAAGTTCTCCTATGACATAGCCCTGCCCTGACTTGGCATGCTGTCCTTTATAGATTTCTGTAGAGTTGCTGTCTCCTCATCCTTAGAGCTCATTGACTCCTCAACCTTTTGCAATCTGACTTAAGGCAGAGCATTTAATTGAACTACTCCACAAAGTCATCATGGGCCTCTCTGGACACGTCAGGCTTTATTTTACTCAACATTGCACGTTTCATGATATCCTTGAAATGACTGAACTTTGTCTTTATTCCCATAATACCTGCCATATTTCTTTCATGTTTCTCTATTCAAGGACTTGTCTACTTATGTCATTCTATGGAAACCCATGGACTACTATCTTAGATCCTCAAAGTTTCTTTCTCTATACTTCTAAACCAGTATTTTCCAATGTAAATATTATGTGAGCTGTGCATAAACTTAAAATTTTTTCTTGTAGCAACATTAAGTAAAAAAAAACTTATTTTAATAATAGGTATCTAATCCAATGTGTGCAAAAGATAATAATTTCAACTTATAACCAGTAAATAATAAAATATTCCACTTTTATTGGTCTTGTATTCAAAATCTTGTATTTATTTTATAATTATATTTCATCATAATTCAGATGTCAATTTTCAAAGATTAAAGTGACATCTAGTATTAAAAATAATGAAGTATTGTTTTTTAAGAAAACATTTTACATTGCTTTAACTTTTATATTTGAATTAAGAGCAAATAAAATTTGAAAATTCACTTCTCAGTTGCATTGATCGATCACCATTTCATGTGCCCAATAGCCACACAAGGCTAGAAACTACCATATTGGAAAGCATAGTTCTAAAGTGCTCTTATTAATTCTGGCGCACTTTGACTACTCCAGAGCTCTTCCCTGAACTCCAGAATCTTATTTCCAGCTGCCTCCTGAAAAGCCTCATCTCTTATAGCAGTTTCAAATTCAAATATGCAAAGCAACTCATTTCTCTCCTCAGCCTCTCTGCCCTTGAGTATTTCTTATTTTGGAAAAGGACATTAATTTCTATCAGACTAGCTGCCCAAAGCTTGAATACCATTATTGCTTTCTACTTCCTCCTCACCTTATCCAGTTAATGATTATGCTAAGTTCTGTCATGTCTTCCTCTAAATGTTCTTAAATCTAGTCACATTTCTAATTCTACATATACTATAGTTTAGACCCGTGCTTCATAAACTGATGTACCAACAAATCATCCATCTGGGGACATTGTAAATGTTTATGCTGATTCTGTTGGGCTGTTATTGATTTGCACTTCCAACAAGCTTCTAGGAAATTCTGCTTCAGACATCAAAGTTGCTACTGTTCCATTTACCACACTTTGAATAGAAGGGGTTTAGAATTTCCTTGAGAGTCTCTTCAAGAGTTTATTTGCTTTTAAATTAAAACCACAATGAGATACCTAACCTTAACACCAGTGAGAATGGCACATATTAAAAAAACTAGCAACAACAAATGTTGGTGAGGATGCGGAGAAAAAGGAACTCCCCTGCACTGCTGGTGGGAGTGCAAACTGGAAAGCTGTGTGGAGTTTCCTCAACCTGCTAAAGATGGAGCTACCATACGACCCAGCAATTCCACTCCTAGGGATCTACCCAAAGGACACAAAAACATTAATCAAAAGAATACATGCACCCCTGTGCTTATTACAGCACTATTTACAATAGGTAAGACTTGGAATCAACCCAAATGCCCCAAGATAGATGACTGGATCAAGAAGATGTGGTACATGGGCCTCCCCGGTGGCGCAGCAGTTGAGCATTGGGTTGCGAAGCTGCCCACGACCTCTGCAGCACCGGTTCCATCCCCGGCTTCTCCCCAGCCACCGGAGGAGGGTCCCACATGGCACGCAGACCTCTCCTGCTGCCCGCTGCTCCCCTCAGCAGTGTACTTCGGTCCTTCTGCCTGCTCTGCTTCCCGCTCTGGCTCTGGTGAATTCTCTCACCCTCTGCCCTTCTGACTGTACCCAGTGCTTGTATAAACAAAACAAACAAACAAACAAATAAATAAATAAAACATGCCTCTATTAAAAAAAGAAGATGTGGTACATATACACAATGGAACATTACTCAGCAATCAAAAAATATATACACATGCAATTTGCAGCAACATGGATGGAGCTAGAAGGAATTATGCTCAGTGAAATAAGTCAGAAGGAAAAAGAAAAATATCAGATGGTTTCACTTATAGGAGGCATATAGGGGATCAAGGAAAAAATGATAACAACAACAAAAAAAACAACACAACAAAACAAAAATAAACAGACAACTATAAATCAGAGACATTCTACAAGGGAGAGGGAGGGAGAGGGAAAGGGATTAAAATATGGGCAGGAAGAACACAAGGGACTGTGGTGATGGTGCACGGGTGAATTGGTGGTGGGAATTCTATGGGGACTACACCTGAGAAAAGAAAACAAACATTGTAAGGATGAAAAATAAATTTTTAAAAAGTTTCCTTGCTTTTAATTCTTCCTTTCTCCAATTCACTGACTAATTCCAGAGTGATCTTTCTACTGTGTAAGTGTCTTCATGTCAGTTCCTTGCTTAATATCCTTCAATAATTTTTCATTGACTTGTGAATTAGGTAGGGAATCACTACATGTCCTCCTTACCTCTTTAGCCCCTAACACTCACACCTCACTTTCTTCCAGCTTCCATCCCCTAACCCTGCTTGCTTATGTTTGACCATGTGTGTTTAGCTAGAAGTGTCTTATACATGTTTTCTTCTCTGCTCGGTATGCTCTTCTTCATTTCCTTTGCCTTGGGAATCCTTCGTCGGTCTCAGCATATATTTCACTTCCCTAAGAACCTTTTTCTGACTCCCCAGAACTAGACAGACTCTTTCTCCTACAGTATTCTGTGGCATGTTACTGTACTACGTTGGTTTTTTTTTTTTTTTAAAGATTTATTTATTTATTTATACAAGAACTGGGGTACAGGCCAGAGGCACAGGAGGGTGAGAGGATTCAGCAGAGACAGAGTGGGGAACAGAACAGGCAGACTGACGAAATACACTGCTGAGGGGAGCAGCGGGTGGGACAGGAGAGGTCTGCCGGGCCCCTGTGGGAATTTAACTTGTGCTGCAGTAGCTGCAGATCACTTGAGAGTGCTGACGCTTAACCCTTGTGCCGCCAGGGAGGACCCTACACTACATTGTTATTGCCTGATAGGTGAGAGACTTCTTGAGATCAAGAACTATCTTTTAAACTGACATTTAATTTGATTGGAAAACAGAAGATGCTCAATAAGATGTTTTGAAAGGCTAAACAAGATATGAAGGTAGTGTACTTTGTGGAGAAATAAGTGCTTCCCTGACAAAAATGACCTTATATTCCTAGTGGTTTCCGACTTGATGGGTTCCGAAGGAGTCAAAGAAAGAAAAGGTGTGAATAGGGTTTTGGTTTTCACAAGGAGATGATATTTTCCAAGATCTTAATTTATCCCCAATTTCTTGAAAATGAGATATGAATGTCATATGAAACATAAACATGAATTTCTTGTATATGGCAAATATTTCAAAATAAATTTAAACTCTATTTCTGGAGAATCCATGTCCCACTGAGAAGATGAACCAGAAACCATCAGAAAAAGAAGGAAAGACTGAGAATCAGTCAGAATGGTGCTAGTTTTTTAGAAGGGTCTCTGGGCTTTTTCACTACAGTCTCACGGGCTCTCCAGCAATCTGGAAAGAGCAGAACTCACATCGAGAGCTACGCCTGCTCCACAGTTCAACAAGGAGCACCCAGGTGATCTTAGATTGGCTCTGGAGAGAGTCACGTGGTCACCCCAATATCATATCTGATTCCCAGGAATGTCTGTTACTGCCCCAGGGAGCCCAAGAAATTATTTACCCCCTCCCTGACTCTCACAACCTCCAGTCCTTACTTAGTAGGAATATACAGGAGGTGACAGAGAATTTGGTTGCTTTGATGGCGAGTTTAGGGCTGCCACAGAGCATATCGTTGCTTAGACATGTTGCTAAGACAATACACTTCTCGGAGAGTGAGGTCTTGCTCACTGCTTTCCATCCTGGTCTGCTCTCAACTTCTGCCTTTGCTCACAAAAAGTCTGCAAAGAAGGAACCAGCTAGCCCCAGGGCACTCCCATTGTTCTCAAAAGCAAAGCAAAGCTAGGGGCCTCCCTGGTGGCACAAGGGGTTAAGCACAGCCCTATGAAGCTGTCCGCAGCCTCTGTAGCACGAGTTCCATGCCCGGCCAGCCAGGGAGCAACCCACATGGTGCAGCAGACCTCTCCTGACTCACCCGCTGCTCCCCTCAGCAGTGTTTCAGTCAATCCACCTATTCTGTTCCCTGCTCTGTCTCTGGTGAAGCCTCTCACCCCCTCCCCGCCAGTTCTTGGATGCATAAATAAGAAAATAAATCTTAAAAAATGTTTTGTTACTACTTAGCCTCCTACTACTTAGCCAGTCTTTCTTTTGCTTCTTGTACATATGAAATAGTAACGTAATAACCACTTTAATGTTCTTGTCTACAAATTCCATTATTTTTGTCATTTATGGGTTCATTTCAATTGAATGAATTTCTTCTCTGTTTCCTTGCATGTCCGATATTACTTGTTGAATGTTAGACATTGTGACTTTGACTTCTGATACCTTTGTCCTCATATAAATATTATGGAGCTTTGTTCTTTATATTGAGCAGTCAAGTTACTTTGAATCAAGTTGGCTCTTTTAGATCTTCCTTTGAAGTCTGTGGAGGACCAGGGAATCATGTAGCCGAGGATTGATTTTTCCCACTATCAAGGCAAGATTCTTCTTAGTACTCTATCTAACACTCCATGAATTATCAGGTTTTCTACTCTGTTTGGTAACAAACACTGTTTGGGGATCTGCGTGAGCTTCAGATATCATTCTCTTTGATTATTCTGGGTGGGTGCAGCTCACCCTGCCCGGTCACAGTTCTTTCCCTGACCTTGAATTACGTCCTCACGTGCACACAATAATCAGGACGGAACCAAATACTTCAGAGGAAACTCTAACAATCTCTGGGTCTCTCTTTTTGCGGCTCTCTCCCTGGCTGCTGTGATCTGAAAACTTTCCCTAAGCCCCAGCTTGGGGCAATAGAACTTACTTCATTTGTTTCCCACCTCTCAGCTATTGCTTTGTTTTCTGATGTTTCATTTGATTGTCACATAGTTTGTTACATTTACACATGTTGTAACTTTCAGATGCTATAGTTTTAATTGCTGCTCACAACAATCAACAATCTTACATTTTTATCCATTATTTACCCTTTTTAGAGTTGTTCATTCTTTCCTGGGTCTTCACTGTTCCATCTGGGATGATTTTCCTTCAGTCTGAGAAAATCCTCAGTTTATCTCTTAGATTTCGCTTTTGTGAGAAAATTTAAAATTTTGTCTTTGGTTTTGAGGGGTATGTTTCCTCGGTGTAGATGTCTAGTTTGGCAGATTTTTCGTTCAATCCTTTAAAGCTGTCACTCCACTGTCTTGCACGTTGCTGTTTTTCTTGTGGTGAGTAGTATTTCTTGCTGTTTTCTTTTTCTCTGGAGGGTTTAAAATTGTCTTTTTATCTTTAGTTTCCTTAGTTTGAATATGAGATACCTAGGTGTGGTTTCCTTTGTACTTACCCTCTTTGGAACTTGCTGATCTTGAAACTGGTTACAAGTCCTTCGTGTGTTTGCTAAATTCTCAGGCATTGTTTCTCAAATGACTGTTTTCTTTTCTTCTTATTCTCCCTCCTCTCTCTCCTCTTTCTGGAACTTCATATATCTCACATTTCTCTTACTCTGTTAGGTTTTTTTATTAAACATATTTTTTTCTTTGAAGTTCTATTTGGCTGATTTGTTAAAGTTCAATAATCCTAAAAATGCTATTTCAGTTTATTGTTTGAGTCATCCGATGAGTTCTTTATTTTTAAATTTATTTATGATCATTTTACTTACCTTTGCTTCCCCTGAACTTTGGGTTGTTTTTTTCTTTTAAAAAGTAATCCTCGGGGGCGGAGCAACATGGCGGCGAGGAGACGCTGCGAGTAAGATCTCCCATTAAAAAAAGTTAATAGGGAGGAAAAGCGGCAGGTCCCAGTGAGAACTGGGACACGGAAGATAAATGGACGACTCCAGCAAACTACCCGAAGAAGAAAGTGGCCATAAAAGAGGACCAGAAGGGAGGGAAGCGCAGAACCCTGCTCCCCTCCCCCGCCCACAGAGGCGGCACTCTCCGACCGGCAGAGAGGAGGGAAACAACAAACCAAAACGACCAACAAGAACAAACTACGCAGCAAGCGGGACCGTGAGTGGAAAGGAACTATTGCAGCCACCACACCCCGTGAACGGGAGCTGAGGCGAACCCTGCAGGATTCGCCGCGGCGAGCGAACGGCTCCGGGCGCCATTAGAGAAGAACAAAGACCCCGGGAGACGCGCACACAGCCCGGGCTGCCGGTAAGCTTGCGCGGAAACGCGGCGCGCTCGGGGAGCTTGAAAAGCAAGTGCAGACCGGAATCGCGGCTGCCCAGGTACCCGCGCCTGCGACCTAGGCTTGCGGGGAGACGACCTAGGCTTGCGGGGAGACGCGCGGAGGTCCTCACTGAGGTGAAGGTCCCTCCCTGAGTGAACAGGAACCAGGCACCCGGGCACGGGAGCGGGGCAAAAGGCGCCATTCCTGCGCCACTGAACTGGGCTACAGCCCGCGTCCTGGACCTGAGGGCTTTGAACTGAGACCCGGGGCACGAAAATTCGGGGCGTGGGTTCTCCACGACGGTGGGGCACAAGGCAGACACAGCACCCCAAAGCTGTTGAGGTGTACCCTACCATTCCCGCTCTGTTCCCTGTCCCACGGGGTGGGGGGGACGAAAAACAGCCCCCCAAGGACAATAGGAGAGATCTCTGGCGCCACCTAGTGACCAGGAAAAAAAAAGTCACTAACACCCCATAGAACAGGAAATTTCTTAAGACTGCTTGAAAAGGGCAGAAGGCTTCTGCAGTGGCCAGCCGGGAAGTTATTCCACGCCAGGCCCCTTCCGACCAGCAGTCTGAGCCCACAGAGGGAGCAGGCACCCACGTCCGGGGCAGACCGGGGGCGCAGAAGAGTGTGCCTGAAACCGGAGGCGCAGGGACTGCATCCCGCTTCGCCATTTGAGAACAGGGACATTTCTTCAGTAAAAACTGCCTAAAACCAGCAGAAAGCTCCCCCAGAAGGCAGAGATGGCTCCTGGAAGAGCCAGAGGGGAGCGGAGAAGTTCACCCAAGATGCCAGTCAGTCCGAGCATCACAGTGTCCCAACGCATACGACAAATTAGAAAACAGACAGTAGGGAGTAGAAGAACCACACGCAACCTAACAACTCCTCAGGAAAGAAGCACACCACAAAAAGAAAACCACTCCGCAGATTGCAACGACAGCAACTTGGAAGAACTTCTGAGCCTTCCAGAAAGAGAATTTAAAATTGCCATGATTAAAAAAGTGATAGATCAGAAGAAGGAAATTGAGTCCCTAAAGAGGGAAGTAAGAGAAATGCAGGAGATCAAAGAATTAATGGAGGAACTAAAGAACTCTAGGAAAAGCAATGAAAGCAGAATAGATGAAATGGAAGAACGAATAAGTAATCTTGAAGACACAGAAATAAAAAGAACCAAAACAGAAAAGGAAAGAGAAGTACGAAGGAAAAAGAATGAAGAAAGACTTCGGGAACTATCTGACTCCATGAGGAAAGGAAATATAAGAGTTATAGGAATTCCAGAAGGAGAGGAGAGAGATGTAGGAACAGAGAAAATATTCATGGATATAATTGAAGAGAACTTCCCAAATGAGAAGAAGGAGCTGAAAATTGATATACAAGAAGCAAGAAGAACACCAAACTTCCACGACGAAAGGAAAAACACAGCAAGACACATAATAGTAAAGCTCCCAAGAATCCAGGACAAGGAAAAAATAATGAAGCTGACAAGAGGGAGGAAACAGATAACATTCAAAGGAAAACCAATCAGGCTGACATCAGACTTCTCTGAAGAAACACTACGGGCAAGGAGAGAGTGGAGGGACATAGTCAACAGACTCCAAGAAAACAGATGCCAACCAAGAATACTCTATCCCGCAAAGCTCTCTTTCCTCCATGAAGAAAGAATATGGACCTTCCCAGACAAAGAGAAACTCCGGAATTTCATTACGAATAAACCCCCACTCCAAAAAAATACTACAAGGAATCCTAAAGCCAGAACCTCAGAGGGACGAATAACAACGAAAGAAGACCAAAAAAAAAAAAAGTTATTAAAAGAATAAATAAAATCAAAGGAAAGACAAACATAATGGCAAATACAGATGCTAACATATCAATATTAACTCTAAATGTAAATGGACTAAACTCTTCAATAAAAAGACACAGAGTTGCAGCCTGGATTAAGAAACAAAACCCCAACCTTTTGCTGTCTCCAGGAAACACATTTAGCTACAAAAGATAAAAATAGGCTCAAAGTCAAAGGATGGAAAACAATCCTACAAGCAAATGGGCCAAAAAAGAAAGCAGGAACAGCTATACTTATATCAGATAAAACAGACTTCAAACTCAAAATAAAAAGAGACCCCAATGGTCACTACATTATGATTAAGGGGACAATACTTCAAGAAGAAATAACACTCATTAACATATACTCACCAAACGAAAGAGCACCAAAATATATCAGACAACTGTTGTCCTCTCTGAAAACAGACATCAGAGAAAACACATACGTAGTGGGAGACTTCAACACACCACTATCAACAATGGATAGATCAACAAGACAAAAAATAAGTAAAGAAACTAAAGCTCTAAATAAGGACCTAGAGCATTTGGGCTTAACAGACATCTATAGAACACTAAACCCAAAAAAAACGGAGTACACATTTTTCTCAAGCGCACACGGATCATTCTCCAGGATCGATCACATACTGGGGCACAAGACAAACATCAACAGATACACCAAGATTGAAATCATACCAACCATCTTTTCTGACCACGAAGGCATCAAACTAGAAATAAATCATAAAAAGAAGGCAAGGAACTATCCTACCTCATGGAGATTAAAAGCCACACTACTGGAAGACCACTGGACTAATGAGGAGATCAAGAAGAAATTAAAAAATTCTTTGAATTGAATGACAAGGAGGACACCAATATCCTAAATGTATGGGATGCAGCAAAAGCAGTAATAAGAGGAAAATATATAGCAATAGAAGCTCACATCAAAAAACAAGAAAGAACTCAAAGAAACAACCTAATCTTGAAGCTCAAAGATCTAGAAAAAGAACAACAAAAAACCCCAAATCCAGTAGAAGAAAAGAAATAATAAAAACCAAAGCAGAAATAAATGAAATTGAAACTAAAAAAACAATCCAAAAGATCAATGAAACCAAGAGCTGGTTCTTTGAAAAAATAAATAAAATAGACAAACCCCTAGCCAGGCTCACAAAGGAAAAAAGGGAGAAAGCACAAATACACAGGATCATAAATGAAAGAGGAGAAATCACAACGGACACAGCAGAAATCAAAAGAATAATCAGTAACTACTATGAACAGTTATATGGAAACAAGTTCAACAATCTAGAGGAGACGGACAAATTCCTACAACTCTACAATCACCACCAGCTAGATAAGAAGAAATAGAACACCTAAACAGACCAATTACAAGCAGCGAAATTGAAATGGTAATCAAAAACCTCCCCAAAAACAAAAGCCCAGGACCTGATGGATTTACAAATGAATTCTACCAAACATTCAGAGACGAATTAGTGCCTATCCTTCACAAACTCTTCCAAAAAATTGAGAAGGAAGGGACAATACCAAACACGTTCTATGAAGCCAATATTACACTAATACCAAACCGAATAA
This sequence comes from Talpa occidentalis, assembly GCF_014898055.3. Taxonomy (NCBI): domain Eukaryota; kingdom Metazoa; phylum Chordata; class Mammalia; order Eulipotyphla; family Talpidae; genus Talpa; species Talpa occidentalis. The sequence continues at coordinate 50,106,699 of NW_023603184.1, forward strand.
GGACAACACAAAAAAGGAAAAACTATAGGCCAATCTCCCTAATGAACACTGATGCAAAAATCCTCAATAAAATTTTAGCTATCAGAATCCAACAATGTATCCATAAGATAATTCACCACGACCAAGTTGGATTCATTCCAGGGGCACAAGGATGGTTTAACATCCGAAAATCAATCAACATTATCCAACACATCAACAAAAAGAAATATAAAAACCATATGATAATATCAATAGATGCTGAGAAAGCTTTCGACAAAGTGCAACACCCATTCATGATAAAAGCCCTTGAAATTCTTGGGATACAAGGAACATACCTCAACATCATAAAGGCCATCTATGACAAGCCAACAGCCAGTATCATTCTCAATGGTGAGAAGCTGAAAGCAATTCCATTAAGATCTGGAACAAGACAAGGATGTCCACTCTCACCACTGCTTTTCAATATAATACTGGAAGTCCTAGCCAGAGCAATAAGACAAGAGAAAGACATCCAAGGAATCCAAATAGGAAAAGAAGAAGTCAAACTGTCACTATTTGCAGATGATATGATAATATACATAGAGAACCCCAAAATCTCCACAGAAAAACTAATTCAACTCATCAGTCAGTGCAGTAAAGTGGCAGGATACAAAATCAACACGCAAAAGTCAGTAGCCTTCCTATACACAAAACAATAAATCTGAAGAAGAAGAAATCAAAAAAACCACTCTTTATTATTGAAACAAAAAAAATCAAATATTTGGGAATAAATCTAACAAAAGAGGTAAAGGACCTATACAAAGAAAACTATAAAACACTGTTAAAAGAAATAGAAGAAGACACAAAGAAATGGAAAGACATCCCCTGCTCATGGATTGGGAGAATAAACATTATTAAAATGGCCATCCTACCAAAAGCGATATACAGATTCATTGCTATTCCAATCAAAATCTCAATGGCATTCTTCAAAGAAATAGAACAATTATTTATGAAATTCATATGGAATCACCAAAAACCCCGAATAGCCAAAGCTCTACTGAAAAAAAAAGAAGGAAATGGAGGCATCAAACTCCCAGACTTCAAACTATACTACAAAGCCATAATCATCAAAACTGCATGGTATTGGAACAAGAACAGACATACAGACCAATGGAATCGAATAGAAAATCCAGAAATAAACCCACAGATTTATGGTCAACTAATCTTTGATAAAGGAGCAAAGACTATGCATTGGAGCAAAGAAAGTTTGTTCAATAAATGGTGCTGGGAAAACTGGGTCGCTACATGCAAAAGAATGAAGCTTGACCACTACCTCACACCATACACAAAAATCAACTCAAAATGGATTAAAGAACTAGACATAAGACCTGAAACCATAAAATACATAGAAGGAATATAGGCGAAACACTAGGGATTTGCATATCAAAGACATCTTTACAGACACATCACCCAAAGCAGTGATAGTGAAGACAAGATAAACAGCTGGGACTACATCAAATTAAAGAGCTTCTGCACAGCAAAAGAGACAATAAAAAACAAAGAGAAACCCCACCAACTGGGAGAACATTTTTGCACCCAACACTAATGATAAAGGACTGATCACAAAATCTGCAAAGAGCTGATGATGACTCAGCAACAACAAAGAAAATAATCCAGTCAAAAAATGGGCAGAAGAGCTGACTTCTCTGAAGAAGAAATGCAAATGGCCAACAGACATATGAAAAATGTTCAACATTACTGCAATCAGGGGAATGCAAATCAAAAACTACCATGAGATACCATCTCACACCAGTGAGAATGGCACATATTAAAAAAACTAGCAACAACAAAATGTTGGCGAGGATGTGGAGAAAGAGGAACTCTTCTGCACTGTTGGTGGGAGTGCAACTGGTCCAACCACTATGGAGAGCTGTGTGGAGATTTCTGGACCTACTAAACATAGAGCTTCCATATGATCCAGCAATTCCACTCCTAGGTATTTACCCAAATGAACAGAAACATCAATTCCAAAGAAGCACCTGCACCCTATGTTTATAGCAGCACTGTTTACAATAGCTAAGCTTTGGAAACAACCCAAATGCCCAAAGGTAGATGACTGGATCAAGAAGATGTGGTACATATATACCATGGAATATACTCAGCATTTCAAAAGATAAACACATGCAATTTGCAGCAACATGGATGGCGCTGGAAGGGATCATGCTCAGCGGAAGTAAGCCAAAAGAAAAGAAAAAATACCAGATGGTCTCACTCATAGCAGGAATCTAGAAAACTTAAATAAGGGACCAGGAAAATGAATATAAGAAAGTGAAATGAAAATCAAAATACAAAAAACTATGAACCAGAGACACTTTTGGTGGGGGTGGGGGGGGGGGAGGGAAGGATTGGGGTCAGAATGGGGCGTTTGCAATTGTATGGGGAATTATAAAATAAAATTTAAGATTAAAAAAAAATAAATAAA
>NW_023603184.1:50109238-50130238 GCF_014898055.3 Talpa occidentalis
AAATTGGGTTAACACATCTGCGACTCAATGAGAGCAGGCTTTAATGTTCTCCACATTAATCAAAGATGTATAGGAGTCCAAGATACAGTCCTGTGGGAGATAGGCATTTCCTTCTAGTACATATCATACTTGGCAGGGATTCTGGCATGAGGGCATTCAATCATCTAGATAGCAACTTACACAGAGAAGAGGGTTATCCAAGCCCTCCATGTGTCCAAGGGTTGGGAATAATCAGAGACAGAGCCAATCCCCAAGTCTCCTTAAGGGCTACTACTATCACCACACCTATTACATCCCCAAATTTCCTGTTGAGAAGGAGAATTCTGCTCACATGCCCTCATCCACCATTAGTCTTGGCAATGTCCCTAACAGGCAAATACAAACACATGTATGCATGTTCCTATGCACACTCTGATTTCAAGGATTTAGAGAAATAATTAGATGCATCTCCCCACAGAACGCCCCAGGGACCTTTCCTATTCGGAAACATCAAGAGTTTTAAGGGATCAGTATGTGTCAAGGAATTGGTTTTTCCAGACCTTTATTCCTTCCTTTTCCAACCCCTGTTTTTGACAGGAGTAAAATCAAAGAGAAAGAGGCCAGTGAAGAGATCCTAACAGTAGGTAGGACAAGCACATATTTGAGAAATAAAGTTTTTTTTTTGGGAATGTAAGTTGGCATGCTCAGCGGGACTAGGTCAGGTCAGCGGAATTTTCCAATTTTATATAAAAGAAAAAAAAATCACTCAAAATTCGCCAGAAGGTTTGTATTCTCAAAGAGGAAGAATAAGAGTCATGAAGTACCTTCTTCTTTACTTCTGCTCTCTCCCCCTCACCTTGAGACCTAACCTTCCTCTGTCCTTGCTGTGGGCTCAACCTGCTAAGTCAGCTTCTCTTAAGGAGAAGATTCAGAGTCAGAATCAACTGATGTTTGAACATTCAGGAAAGTGCTTCCAGTCTTTTTTGTTGTTTCCTTGCAGGATATTTGATCCAGGTCTTTAAACATACCTTTCAGGATAAAATCCAGACTTCATTTGGTATCCACTTCCCTTCACAATCTGGCTCTTCCCTGCTGCTGCCAGCACTCCTGTGTCCCCCCATAGCTAAGTTAAGCATAATTCCCGAAATAACTCACACTGCGGCATATCTCCATGCCCTTGTTCCCTTTCTAAGTACGCCCTTTACTTCGTCTTCTGTTATCTTCTGTTCAGCTTCGACACCTGTCTCAAGCATCACCTCCCCTGGAATATCTCCCCTTCTTAGTGTGTAGACTAAGGGGTACTCCAGGACCCCCAAACTTGCATGCTCTCAGTGGGTCCTGCCATCTGCCACATAATGACAAAGCATGCTCTTAGTGTAAAAGAAATAGGAATACTATGCATAGAAAAGACGAGAGAGGATAATAGTAATATCCAAGGTTGCCCATCTTCTCATGGGTAAATGCCCAGCCAAACTGGGTTTGCCAAAAGAGGTGCCACTGAGGCTCACAAGTTTGCCACAAGTCTAAGGCACCTTCTAATATGGTACCTAGGAAAGGGGCAGGAGGGAGGGACAGGCAGGCTGGGGACAAAAGGAGCAAAATCACAGTACAAAGCAAGGTAAAGGCTGCTACTGTCAGCTTCCCCAGCGGTCTCTTGCCCATGCCTCTTCCAGGTGTCCCTACATGTCTTGACTCCACATGTCTCTTTCTGTGCCCCCCTAGTCCAAAGCTGAAAAGCTCCCCCTTTTTCTTATATGTCTCTCTGCTTCATGTGCCCCCTCCAAGTCTGCTCCCCAGCCACGCCTTGCCTGTGCAACTCTACTGTTTACTCGGTGGAGCAAAGAACATGGAATCTTCGCTTTTTTAATGGAGATTACAGTTATACCCTGTTCTTACTGTTGGATTTCCTGCCCTTTTTCTGTCCTAACACATCACTCACATATATCTTGTTATTAGCACTGAGCCTGCATCATTTAAAAGAGGGGTTTTTTTAATTTTAATTTTTTAATTTATTTAATTTTTATTTTTTATATTAATTTTTTAATTTTTTACATCATTGTTCATTTTTAACCAATATTTGCTTCCCCCCACCCCTTCAGGTGCAGTCCCCACAGAGTTACCTTCCCCAAGGCACCCGTGCACCATCACCTCAGTCCCCTGTGCTCCTCCCTCCCTCCCTCTGATCCCTCTCCCTCCTCCTCCCCTGCAGGATGTCTCGGATTTATAATTGTCTGTTTTTGCTTTGCTGTATTTTGTACTGTTGTTATTTTTTACACTGATGTGTTATTGGGTTCCCCTATATTCCTGCTATAAGTGAAACCATCCGATATTTTTCTTTTTCCTTCTGGCTTATTTCACTGAGCATAATTCCTTCTAGCTCTATCCACATTGCTGCTAATGGCATGCATTTATCTTTTTTGATTGCTGAGTAATATTCCATTGTGTCTATGTACCACATCTTCTTGGTCCAGTCATCTATTTTTGGACATTTGGGTTGTTTCCAGGTTTTACCTATTGTAAATAGTGCTGCAATAAACATAGGTGTACAGGTGTTCTTTTGAATCAATGATTTTGTGTCCTTTGGATAGATCCCTAGGAATGGAATTGCTGGGTCATATGGTAGCTCCATTTTTAGTAGACTGAGGAACCTCCAGACAGCTTTCCACAGTGCTTGGACCAGTTTGCACTCCCACCAGCAATGTAGGAGAGTTCCTTTTTCACCACATCCTCACCAATATTTGTTGTTGCTTGTCTTTTTGATATGTGCCATTCTCACTGTGTAAGGTGGTATCTCAATGTGGTTTTGATTTGCATTTCCCTGATGATAAGGGATGTTGAACATTTTTTCATATGCCTGTTGGCCATTTGCATTTCCTCTTTGGAGAAATGTCTTTAAAGTTCTTCTGCCCATTTTTTGACTGGATTGTTTATTTTTTTTTTGTTGAGTCCTGTGAGTTCTTTGTGTATCTTTGTGATCAGTCCCTTATCAGTTGACTGGGGTGCAAAGATTTTTTTCCCACTCAGTGGGGTGTCTCTCTGTTTTGGCTAATATCTCTTTTGCTGTGCAGAAGCTTTTCAATTTGATGTAATCCCAGGTGTTTTATCTTTTCCTTGCCTTTCTTTGCTTTGGGTGATGTTCCTGAGATGTATGTCTTGTAGTGTTTTACCTATACTTTCTTCTATATATTTTATGGTTTCAGGTCTTAGGTCCAATTCTTTTATCCATTTTGAATTGATTTTTGTGCACGGTGAGAGGTAGTGGTCTAGTTTCATTCTTTTACATATGGTGGTCCAGTTTTCTCAGCACCATTTATTGAACAAACTGTCTATGTTCCATTGCATATTCTTTGCTCTTTTGTCAAAGATTAGTTCTCCATATAAGTGTGGCTTTATTTCTGGGTTCTCTGTTCAGTTGCATTGGTCTGTGTGTCTGTTTTTGTGCCAATACCAAACTGTTTTAATTATTATGGCTTTGTAGTATGGCTTGAAGTTTGGAAGTGTGATACCTCCTTTCTCCTTTATTTTCATCAGAAGGGCTTTGGCGATTCGTGGTTTTTTGTGGTTCCATAAGAATTTCATCAGTATTTGTTCTATTTCTTTGAAGAATGTCATTGAGATTTCTATTGGAGTAGTGTTGAATCTGTATATTGCTTTTGGTAGGATGGCCATGTTAATAATGTTAATTCTTCCAATCCATGAGCGGGGGATGTCTTTCCATTTCTATGTGTCTTCTATTTCTTTTAACTGTGTTTTATAATTTTCTTTGTATAAGTCTTTCACCTCTTTTTTTAGGTTTATTCCCAAGTATTTGATTTTTTTGTTTCAATTATAAAAGGGATGGTTTTCTTGATTTCTTCTTCTTCAGATAGATTGATTATGTATAGGAAGACTACTGATCTGTGTGTGTTGATTTTGTATCCTGCTAGTTTACTGAACTGGTTGATTATTTTGAGTAGTTTTTCTGTGGAGATTTTAGGGTTCTCTAAGTATATTATCATACTGTCTATAGATACTTCTTTCCCTATCTGGATTCCTTGTACGCCTTTCTCTTGTCTTATTGCCCTGGCTAGGACCTCCACTATTATATTGAAGAGCAGTGGTGAGAGATGACATCTTTGTCTTGTTCCTGATCTTAAAGGAAAGGCCTTCAGCTTTTCACTATTGAGAATAATGTTGGAGGTAGGTTTGTCATCTATGGCTTTTATCATGTTAAGTTATGTTCCTTCTATCCCAAGAATTTCAAGGGCCTTCATTATAAATGGATGTTGGACTTTGTCAAATGCTTTCTCAGCATCTATTGATATGATCATATGGTTTTTATTTTTCTTGTTGTGATGCATTACACTGATCGATTTTCATAGGTTGAACCATCCTTGTGCCCCTGGGATGAATCCCACTTGATCGTGGTGTATTATCCCTTGGATGTGTTGTTGGATTCTGTTGGCAAGGATTTTGTTAAGGATTTTTGCATCAGTGTCCATTAGGGAGATTGGCCTGTAATTTTCTTTTTTGTGTGCTGTCTTTGTTCAGTTTTGGTATTAGTGTAATGTTGGATTCATAGAAATATTTGGTAGTATTTCTTCTTTTTCAATTTTTTGAAAGAGTTTATGTAGGATAGGCACTAATTCACTGCTGAACATTTGGTAGAATTCATTTGTGAAGCCATCTGGACCTGGGCTTTTGTTTTTGGTGAGTGCTTTGATTACTGCCTCCATTTTGCTGCTTGTAATTGATCTGTGTAGGTGTTCTATTTCTTCTTTATCCAGCTTTGGATGATTATATCATTCTAGGAATTTACCCATCTCTTCTAGGTTGTTGAATTTGTTTGCACATAAGTGTTCATAGTAATCTCTGATTATTCTTTTGATTTCTACTGAACCTGTTGTGATTTCTCCTCTTTCATTTATAATCCTATTTATTTGTGTTTTCTCCCATTTTTTCTTTGTGAGCCTGGCTAGAGGTTTGTCTATTTTGCTTATTTTTTCAAAGAACCGAATTTTGGTTTCATTGATTTTTGATTTTTTTTAAATTTCTATTTCATTTATTTCTGCTTTGATTTTTATGATTTCCCTTCTTCCTCTGGCTTTAGTGTTTTTTTGTTATTCTTTTTCTAGCTCTTTGAGATGTGAGATTAGGTTGTTTCTTTGAATTCTTGTTTGTTGATGTGAGCCTGTATTGCTATATATTTTCCTCTTATTACTGCTTTTGCTGCATCCCATACATTCTGGAAAGTGGTGTCCTACTTGTGGTTCACCTCAAAGTATTTTTTAATTTCTTCTTTGATCTCCTCATTAGTCCAGTGGTCTTCCAGTAGTGTGGATTTCAATTTCCATGAAGTGGGAGGGTTCCTTGTTTTCTTTTCATAATTTATTTCTAGTTTGATGCTTTATGATTGGAGAAGATAGTTGGAATGATTTTGATCTTTCTGTATCTGTTGATGTTTGTCTTGTGGTTCAGTATGTGATTGATTCTGGAGAATGAGCCATGTGTGCTTGAGAAAAATGTGTACTTGGATTTTTTTGGGTGCAGTGTCCTATAGATGTCTGTTAAGTCCATGAGTTCTATGTCTTTATTTAGGGCTCTAGTGTCTTTGTTTATTTTTTGCCTCATTGATCTGCCCATTGGTGAGAGTGGAGTGTTGAAGTCTCCCACTATATATGTATTTTCTTTAATGTCCATTTTCAGAGCTGATAATATTTGTTAACATATTTTGGTTCTCCTACATTTGGTGAGTATAAGTTGATGAGTGTTATAGCTTCCTGATGTATTGGCCCCTTGATAATAATGTAGTTTCCATCTATGTCTCTTTTTACTTTTTTTAATTTGAAGTCTATTTCATCTGATATAAATATAGGTGTTCCTGCCTTCTTTTTTGTTTCATTTGCTTGTAGGATTGTTTTCCAACCTTTTACTTTCAGTCTGTGTTTATCTTTTGTGGTTAAATGTGTTTCCTGCAGACAGCAGAAGGATACATTTTGTTTTTTAATCCAGAGTGCTACTCTGTGTCTTTTTATTGATGAGTTTAATCCATTTACATTTAGAGTTAATATTGGTATGTTGGCATCTATATTTGCCTTTTTGTTTGTCTTTTTTGTGATTTTTATTCCTTGCTTTATTCTGTTCTTCTTGTTCATTCCTCTGTTGGTTTTAGCTTTAGAACTTCTTGTAGAATTTTTTGGAGTGGGGGTTTAGTTGTAATGAATTTCTGGAGTTTCTGTTTGTCTGAGAAGGTCCATATTTTTTCTTCATAGAGGAAGGAGAGCTTTGCAGGGTAAAGTATTCTTGGTTGGCATTTGCTGTTTTGAAGTTTGTTGAATATGTTACTCCATTCTTTTCTTGCCCGTAGTGTTTCTTCAGAGAAGTCTGAGGTTAACCTGATTGATTTTCCCTTATAAGTTATCTGTTTCTTCCCCCTTACCAGTTTCATTATTTTTTCTTTGTCTTAGACTCTTACAAGCTTTACTATTATGTGTCTTGTTGTAATTTTCTTTTCAGTGTGGTAATTGAGTGTTCTTCTCACTTCTTGTATGTTATATTTGTCTCCTTTTTCATACTTGGGAAGTTTTCTTCAATAATCTCGTTGAATAATTTCTCAGTTACTTTATCTCTCTCCTCACCTTCTGGATGCCTATAACTCTTATATTTCCTCTCTTCATGGAGTCTGATAATTGTCTAAGGGTATTCTCGTTTTTCTTCCTTTGCATTTCTCTCTCTTTTTCTCTTTCGGTTCTTTCTGTTTCTATATCTTCAAGAGTACAGATCCGTTCTCCCATTTCCTCGGTTCTGTTTTCAATGCTTGTCCAAGAGCTCTTTGTCTCCTCCAGTAATCTTTTAGCCTCCTTCTTTTCTTTTTTTTTCCTTTCTTAAGGTCTCATTTTTGTTCTTCAGTTTATTGATTATTTGTCTCATCTCATACTTTATTTTTTTAAGATAATTTTTTTTAAGATTTATTCATTTATACAAGCACTGGGTACAGTCAGAAGCGTGGGAGGGTGAGAGAATTCACCAGAGCCAGAGCGGGGAACAGAACAGGCAGAGTGATGAAGTACACTGCTGAGGGGAGTAGTGGGTGCAGCAGGAGAGGGCTGTGCGCCAAGTGGGACCCTTGCCGGCAGGCGGGGATTGAACCGGTGCTGCAGAGGCTACAGGCAGCTTTGCAGCCCAGTGATCAACCGCTGCGCCACCAGGGAGGCCCATCATTATACTTTTTAATCATGATGATTATTAATTCTCTATCTGACAGGCAGAGAAGTTCTTCCGTGTCATTATTGAGCTCTGGTGACTTATTGTCTTTTTGTGGTATGTCCTTTTCCTGTGGGCTTGCTTGATTATTTGTATTTTTCCTTCTTCCTGCTGTTTGCTTTGTAATTTGTTCTATGCATTGGGACATTGTGCCACTGGTGTTGGTGGCCATCTCAATGGATCTCTCCTTCATGGGTGTCAAAAACTATTTACCAGACTGAAACCCGCACTGGTAGACCAAAACTCCACCATGGTGTTGATGTTGTGGCTGTGTTGCTGGGCACTGTCTCTTACAGTTCCCTCCCTCCGTATTTACTTAGTTCCAACAGGGAATGAGTAAGTTGGTGATTTTGCTCTGGTCATTAAGTGGCGCTAGAGACCTGTACTTGCCGACCTGTGCTTTTCCCCTGTAGTTCTCTGAGAAATGGAGGAGGAAGGGGAGCACCTCGACATAGGGGCTATTGCTCATACTGGGTGCTGTCTGCCCTGTGTTCACCCGGTGCTATGCCCACGGCTGTGTGGATCCTGTGCCCTGAATTCTGCACTCTAGTTCTCAATCTCAGGGTCTCAGATCCAAAACACTGGCTGTCACCCTGTGCAGTACCCACTGTTATGGCACGTTCCATGTCCTGAATCCTGTGCCTAGCTCTCAGTTCCAGGATGGGGTCTTGCTCCATGCCTTGTTACCCTTCTTACCCCCGTTTGCTTGTCCCACCCCCTCTCAGAACCTGAGGGTGGTTTTGGAAACCCTGTCTTCCAACTATTAGGAAGCTGGTGATTTTGTTCCTATCACTAGGTGGCACCAGAGATCTTTCCTAATGTCCTTCCAGAGCTGTGCGTTTCCCCACTGTGCGTCTCTGGGGAACTGAGTGGGAGGTGGCGTGGAATAGCTCAACGGCGTGGGGGGGGGGGTCTGCCCTGTGTCGTGCATTGTGGGGAATCCCATGCCCCGAATTTCATACCCAGGGTCTCAGTTCCAAAGCCCTCAGATCCAGGACGTGGGCAGTAGCCCAGTTCAGTGTCTACAGAAATAGCACCTTTTGCACCCCGCTCCCATGCCAGAGTGCCTGGTTTCTGATTACTCAGTGGGAGTCATTCACCTCAGTGATGGTTCCCACATGTCTCTCCATGAGCCTAAGTCTCGGGCACAGGGACCTGGGCAGCCATGATCCTCATATGCTTTTCAAGCAAATGTGCTTTTCCGCACAAGCTTACCATCTGGCCTTGGGCTATTTGCAGGTCTCTCCGGAGTCCTCATCTTCCTCTAATGGCACCTTTTGCTCACCTCCATGGAGACTCCCGCACAGTTCTCCACAGTTCCCATTGGCAGGGTGCAATACCTGCAGTAGTTCCTTTCCACCCACAGTCCCACTTGATCTGTAGTTTGTTGTTGGTGGTGGTGGTTTTCTTTCTGTTGGTCTGAGTGTGCCGGCTTTGTGGGTGCGGGAGGGCAGCAGGTTCTGAGCTTTCCTCTCTTATCGTCCTGGGGCAGTTTGCCAGAGTCACCCGTTTATCTTCCGTGTCCCAGTTCTCACAGGGACCTGCCGCTTTTCCTCTCTATTAACTTTGTTTTCTGGGAGGACTTACTTGCAGCATTTCCCGCCTCCATGTTGATCTGAATCTCCTAAAAGAAGTATTTTTTGAGTCATACTATTGATTCTTCATTAGTTCACTCTTCCATTAATACAAGTGTTCATCTAAGAAATCTTAGTTGAGTGCTTTTTTAGGCCCCAACTCAAGGATTTAGGCTAGATGGGAGCACAGGTACAAAGACCTGAAAAACTAGTCAACAGAAATAGTCACAGTGTGATCACCCTGATCTGACATTAGAATTTACAACCTTTGACAAAGATCCAGGTAGTCATAGCAAAATCCAAAGGGAGAAGGAATATTTTGTTTGTTAGAGACCTTCCTGCTCTGGAACTAAAGTTACAAAAGTTAAGATTTTCCTCCATTCAAATCAAATAAATAAATAGTCTCATTCCCTCTTTTGTATGCACCCACCATTTAGAAGCCATAAGACTCCTAGTAGGTATGACACCATGCCTCCATCTCTCCTCAGTGCATTAGTCATTTGGTAAGATGTGTAATTTAAATTTATCCTCAACATGAAAAGTGGCTCTGAAAATTTTCCAAGTACCTGCTATAATGAGAGTGAGAGGAAAGAAAAAAGAAAGGCAGAGGGACTGGGGAGGTTGGAGAGTATGAAGGTTTAAAATCAAGCACAGTGAAGGCTCAAAATCATGCAGAGTTTGCAGCTGGTTGAGCAATTTATCTGGGGATTAATGACATAAGCATGCTGCCCTGCAGGAGGCTATCACAAGGGGGTTCTTAGGGAAGAGAGTCATCACCCAATTTCATTTTGGGCACCCAGCCACAGGAGCACTCCAAGGTCAAGCTCTGGCATTTAAGTGAGACCATTATCCAGGGGTTCCTCTCCACACCCTGATTCCTAAGGAGGGTTGAGAGACTTGCAAACAATGGCAAACAACCTCTGGGCTGTGTTGCACGCTCAGCCCCTTGCCCTCCTGACCTGCCTATCTTTGTTTCTACAGGGTGGTGCTCAGCATGGCGGGGATCCCCGGGCTCCAATTCCTGCTCCTTTTCCTCCTCCTCTGTACTATTGGGCAGATAAGTGCCCAGTGGAAACCGACTTGGCCTGCCTACCGCCTACCTGTGGTCTTGCCCCAGTCCACCCTCAGCTTAGCCAAGCCAGACTTTGGGGCAGAAGCCAAATTGGAAGTGTCTTCTTCATGTGGACCCCAGTGTCATAAGGGAACTCCACTGCCCACTTACGAAGAGGTCAAGCAGTATCTGTCTTATGAAACACTCTATGCCAACGGCAGCCGAACAGAGACACAGGTGGGCATTTACATCCTCAGTAGTGCCCAGGGTGAGCCTGCGGGAAAGTCTCGGAGGAAGCGGCAGATTTATGGTTATGACAGCAGGTTCAGCATTTTGGGGAAGGACTTCCTGCTTAACTACCCCTTCTCAACATCAGTGAAGTTGTCCACAGGCTGCACTGGTACCCTAGTGGCGGAGAAACATGTCCTCACAGCGGCCCACTGCATACATGATGGGAAAACCTATGTGAAGGGAACCCAGAAGCTTCGAGTGGGCTTCCTGAAGCCCAAGTTTAAAGATGGTGGTCAAGGGACGAACGCCTCAACCTCAGCCATGCCTGACAAAATGAAGTTTCAGTGGATCCGGGTGAAGCGCACCCATGTGCCCAAGGGATGGATCAAAGGCAATGCCAATGACATTGGCATGGATTATGACTATGCCCTCCTGGAACTTAAGAAGCCCCACAAGAGAAAGTTCATGAAAATTGGGGTGAGCCCTCCAGCTAAGCAGCTGCCAGGGGGCAGAATCCATTTCTCTGGTTATGACAATGACCGACCAGGCAATTTGGTGTACCGCTTCTGTGACGTCAAAGATGAGACCTATGACCTGCTCTACCAGCAGTGCGATGCCCAGCCTGGGGCCAGTGGGTCCGGGGTCTATGTGAGGATGTGGAAAAGACAGCAGCAGAAGTGGGAGCGAAAAATCATTGGCATCTTTTCAGGGCACCAGTGGGTGGACATGAATGGTTCACCACAGGATTTCAACGTGGCTGTTAGAATCACCCCTCTCAAATATGCGCAGATTTGCTATTGGATTAAAGGAAATTATGTGGATTGTAGGGAAGGGTGACACCAAGTTCCTTCCCAGCAGCACTTACTGGCCTTTATGTACTTATTGTAGGAGAGCTCAAATTTTGTCACTGGGTGTTTGTTTGTGTGTGTGTGTGTGTGTGTGTGTGTGTGTGTGTGTGTGTGTGTGTGTGTGTTATATGGCATAGTTATCTAATTTTTTTTAATTGCAAGATGACTGGCTTTATTATTTGAAAACTGGTTTGTGTAACATTTAAGCAGTTTAAAGGAGGAGTTTTGCATAGAAATAAAAAAACATGCTCATGTTTGGAACAATAGGGAATATTTAGTGATTAAGTTAATCTTTCACTTTTTGAGAATTTTGATTTTTATTTCATCTGAACTCATTTCAAAGATTTATAGTGAATGGGTGGCATACGGGAGATAGACTTTCTAGTGTGTGTGTGTATGTGTGTATTTTCTCCTGAGAGTCATCTTTTCTGGTTTTGTTTTTTTTTTTATTAATGCCCAGTCATTACTGTTTCTGGATGGCAGTGTTCCCCATGGCAAACAACTCTTTGGAACGTATACAATACTTCTTTGACAGGCAGTCATTATATTTTGATGGGGCGGGCGGTTTGCAAGGTCGTCCTTGAGCTATAATATAATTTGCTGACTATAATGCCATACATATTAAACCATATCTTCCAAAGACTGCTGCTCTACTTTTTGGGAAGACCTTGCATGTGCCTCTATGAACTTTGCAGTCTCACCAGAGTAAGCGAGATCATTTGTGTCAATCCTTCCATTTATCAGGATGTTACTCACATTTCTTGAACTACCTGCTTTTCAGAAGACAATAATCATACCTAATTAGAACAGGCTATAGTGCTTCTCAACTAACAGTACAATGGTAGTATTTTACCCTTGGAGTGCAGCACATCTCATATTTTATCATTTGGATGGAATAATTTAAAATGAATTAAATTCCAGAGAACAATGGATGTTTCGTTGGGCAGACGTTAAAACATTGTAAGTATATATTCCTAGGAAGACTAGTATAATATTTCCTTAAACACTCAACCTTCAACCAAAAGTTAAAAGGGCACCGTCATCAAGTAGGGAGGAGATGTCTCTCAGTGCTTCCTTTATCAGGGATTCACATGCTTGTTTGCACATTAAGAAGTCCTGTAGTAAAGACACATGTTAATGTTTTAAAATATGCATTTCAATAAACATCTTTGATGACACAACCCTTGTTTTCTCATATAATGTCTATGAGCAGTTTAGTGTTCAAATGAATACACTTTGGGAAACTCTGTGACCAGCCTTTAGTTCAAGGTGGTGATGAGGACCCCCCAGGGGTATACCAGGCATTGGTATTTTGGGGGTTTAACCAGAACCCTGTACCAGATTTGGAAATGTTCAAAGGGTAAGACTGGCAAGGATAATCCTGAAAGTCCTTTTTCACTGAGAATCAGAATATTGTGGTGGAATTTGGGACACATTTTTTACATAGATTTTATTTAGAATGAAACTAGTCCAAAAAATGGGAGGACAGCACTAAGGAGGTAAAGGATTATATCCTAATCAGTTTCAGAGCCGTATTCTATCTTTAACTTACTTTAGACCAGAAATGGATTTAAACAAAAAAAAAGAAAGCAATCTGGTAAGTGAGTTGGCACACAGGTCATGCTCTATTTTGCCGGCTCAGTGGGCCTGCTCCGTGGCAGGGCAAGCCTGCAGTGGCACCTAGGTCAACCTTTCAGGTGGAGTCTGCACTATAGCGCCTAAGGGAGTCTTTAGTGCAGAACTTGTTGAGAATGACGAAGTCTGGCCTGAAAAAACGGCCTTCTAAATCTTAAGTCCATGTGCATCTGCTAGCTGCAGGACAGGTGACAGCCACCCACAGTGTCTGGGCAGTTCTAACAGTAGCCCCAGGATCTCCGCTCTCAAACCGATGGGTCCCAGCCAGGGGGTCTGGTGGACCATCACTGCACTGGCCTGCCTCTCCATCCTGCTTTATGTCTGCCCTTTCTCTTAATCCTTGCTATGAGCGAGCTCAGGGATGCCCCCATTAATTGATTTCTAATGGACTTTTTGTAGAAGCCATTTAATTTGTCATCCAGAATGGAATACATTAATAATTGAAAAGGATTATACTGATAATGAAGCTGGAACAGCAGGCATCACCCACGTATGTCCTGGAAAAACCAGAATGTCTAGTCCCCTTGTTACAAGCTTCTTCTAAGCTCTGTATGGAATGTGGTCCAAGCCCATCCTTGTTAATTTCAGGACACTCAGCTCCCTGCATCTCCTCTGGATTTTCACTGTGGTTCCAATTGCATGCCTCCTTTTATGGGATAGGGAATTTAAACATTATTTTAATGGGTGACTCCCAGAGTACATTCTGTGGTAAATACAGACCCTCCTCAAATGCTGATCCAGAAGAAGGCACGTCGACACAGATGACCAACCCATGTGTTTTTAGTTTGGTATTTCCCCAAAGGAGGAAATAAACCAGCTTCCAAAATAAGAGTAAATAAGGCTGGGAGTGGGAGCGCGAGGCTGGTTTGGAAACATAATGGCCTTGGAGTTGACCAGACTGATTCCATGGTTGCCTGATTCAATGCCACTTAGCTTAAAGCTTAAAACCATCCTAGGTGATTCAAATATTCACTCTCAAGCTCCAACTCCTCCTTGTGCTGGGGGGGGAACAGATGAAGAAGGGAAAGAGCGACCAAACTTACTGACTCGCTGTGATTTCTCCTCAGTGGTTGCTGCTTGTCAGATAACACCCTCATTAACTCTTACCTCTGTTGATGTAACTCCATGTCTTGTGCTGTCGGAGCCCCCTTAGCTGTCAGACAGCCCTCTTTAGTAGTTAATCAGCAAGATACTTCAATCCCAGCCTGCCTCGTCCATTCCCACAAAATCCACAGGAAACTTACAGACTCACTACATCCGACTGAGAGTTGCCCACTGGAGACCTAGGGAAAAATGTTTCAGACTCGGGGAGCTGAAGTGCAAGGGCTACTGGCAGTATCTAATTTGTTCTGTTAAAGAAGTAGACAGACGGCCTGTTAAGTCTCAGCACTATCACTGCTGTAGCCTGAGTTTGATCCTCTCCTGTCTTGCCCGTTCCTCACCTTGGGAGTGTATTTCAGTAGATCCACCTGTCCTGCTTCCCATCCTATCTCTGGTGAATCCTCTCACCGCCCCCCCACACCTCTGACCTATACCCCAGTTCTTGAATGCATAAATAAATAGATAAATAAATAAATAGAACCTTTAAAAAAAAAAAGATGAAATAGCTCAGTGTAGCCTGAGCAAAATACACAAGGAAAATAGTATCAAAGAGAGGCTTTCGGAGAGCTAAGTGTCTGACCAACTCATACAGGGACTACAGATTCTGAAGGGGCTTTGGAATTCATTCTTCTTGCAGGGAAAGACATTTCAAGAACTTCTAGTAGGGGAGATTTAATGGACTTTGATCAAAGCCAAGTATGAGGTCTAATAGGCAGGCGCATGCCTAAGGCATATAGTAATTTTAGGAATTCACAAATTGCTATAAATTCAAAATCCAAAGAAAGAAATGAACTTTTAAGTCAAAGGAATGTTTTAAGATATGTTAATATAGTCATCTTTACACCAGTGCAGTCATAAAATAGAACTTTTACTTTTTTAAGTCTCTCGAGGTGTGAGTATAAGGCACAAGGGGACATTCACTGCCTGGTCTTGCCTTGGCCTACCTTTCGAACCTGCTAAGATTTCTGCTCTCAACTGAGAGTCCTGAGCTAACCTCACTAACCTATCTGCTCCTTGCTCTGATGAGCAAAAGACTAACACAAACTTTCCCCAAAATGAATGTGCATAAGGGCCTCAAGGACTCTCCTGAGGAAAATGACACTGTGCAGTCTGCTGTGGAGCAGAGAAACTGCTGTCCTTCTTGGAGCACTGCCTTCATCTTCTTGACCTGAGCCAACTGGCAGGCCTTGTCCAGCCCGAGCAGCGGTAAGCGTGGTGCTCGTGGGAGAGATGGATCTCCACATCGGAGTCTTCACCTCTGCCAGCCAGTAGATGACTGTTTCAGGTTTCTCTCCAGCCACGTAATTGAGCTCCCATCTGAACCCCTCAGAGATAGCCAGCTGGTTGCTTTCATGCCTGCGTCTTCCTTCCTCACCAGCAAGGCTGTTTCCAAGTCATTTCCTCCTGGTTCCATGTGGCCTGTGGGGGGACTCCAGTGACTCCAGTCCTCTAATGCCTGCAGCAGTAGTGACACAATTGCGCTGTTGTCCACCTTGGGAACGAGGCGTCTTGGAAGACACTCAAGCCACATGCTCTCAGGGCCTAGGTCTAACTGAGAACCCAGCAGAGGGAAGCAGGAAGCAAGAGGTGGCAATTCTTACCACTTTTTTTTTTTTAAGATTTTATCTATTTATGCATACAAGAACTGAGGTACAGGCCAGAGATGCGGGGGTGAGAGGATTCACCAGAGACAGAGTGGGGAACAGAACAGGCAGACTGACTAAAATACACTGCTGAGGGGAACAGCGGGCGAGACAGGAGAGGTCTGCTGCGCCATGTGGGTCACCTCCCTGGCCGGGGATCAAACTCGTGCTGCGGTGGCTGTGGACAGCTTCATTGATTGCATCTTAACCCCTTGTACCACTAGGGAGGCCCAATTCTCACTACTTGTTAATGGAAGAGGGGCATCTCTGAAAGCAAAGCACACAAAAGTCTGAATGCAGTCCTGGTACTGATCATATTTTACCCTTCTTTGGATGCTACATGGGAAAACAGTAATCAGGCAAGAAACAAAGGTGATATTGAGTAGTGGCCATATTAGAAGTAACGTGTATGTGTGGGAACAGAGCCTACCTGAGCAGATGTGGTGAAAAGGAGGAATCAAGAATGACTCTTAGGTTTGGGGTCATTCAAGTAGATTCCAGGTGCTATTTGCTGAGGTGCCAAGGACAGGGGAAAGCTGATTAACTTTAGGATGGAAGGGAATTGAAATCAAGAGTTTTTGTGTTGGTCACAATAGATTTGAAATGTCCCAGAGACACCCAAAGGAGGAGGTCAAGGAAGCACTCCCAACTGTTAAGGAAGGATCGCTGCTGGCGAAACTCAGTGGACGGATCTCAAATCTATCATATATATAGATATAGATATATAGATATACATATAAATACCAGAGGATGGTATTTACGCTACAGAGTAAGATAATATCACCTGAAGAAAGAATGAGAGTTGAGAAGAGGGCAGAGTCCTCACCTCCAGCAAAGAGAGGATGACTCTGTAGAGGAAGAGGCGTTGGCAGTGGAGAGGTTAGAAGAAGTTGCCAATGCATTCGGAGGAAAACCGGGAAAATATGGCTTGATAGATAGAAGCCAAGAGAAAAGAAATCTCCCTCTGGCTACAGCGGGCCAGGCAGGAGGAGGACAGGGACCAGGAGGAGTCTTCTAGTCTTCCAAGCAGAGCCTGGCCTTGGGCATAACTGCGTGAACACAGGCCACGCTCCATCAATGCCTGTGCATGAATGATTGATTGACCGAGGCTTGGGGCACCTCTGCCCACAGGAAGTGCAACCATCTACATCCACACCCTCCCTGGGAGACCCCAGGCCTGTGCCCCGTGAAAACACAGGCTCGGGGAGGCCCGCTGCCTTCCCTCCCACCAGCCTGTTGTTTTCTGAAGGCAGAAAGAGCAAAGTGACTCTCATGCATGTATGAGGTGTGTAAAAATACTATGTGCTCGCTGAGTCTTGATTAACGCTGCTCCTACACTCAGACTGTAAAGGGGCCAACACACTGTCTTTCCGAAAGAGAGGACCATTTTGAGGAGCATCAAGTTCCAATCCAGTGGAGCAAGACTGAAGTGTTTGCGTTAGGGAAAATGGGGAGAGTCTCAGAAAATGAAATAAACAGAGCAAGTGGCTGGAACTGGAGGGGCAGCCGTGGGAACTGTAGTTCAGCCTCACCTTCAACTGAACTGCTGTCTGAGGAAGGATTTCCCGGCCATAGACGCCACAAGGCCCACCCTCCCCGATTTCCTTCCTGCTTTATTGCCTTTGCTTGGCACTTATCACTGTCCCACATGCTCTATGTTATATTTGTTTCTCTTCTTTGTCCTTCTCTGCTACTAGATTACAATTTTGTGAAGGCAGGGATTTCTGTCTTTCCTACCCTCACTTTTAGAACAGGGCCAGCACATAGATTTGCAATACTTAATGCTTTTTATGAATGATTGAATGATTGATCCCAGTAGCTTATATCACCTGTAACTTCAAAACTCAGGATCACTTGGACTCGGATACTCCTTGCATTCAGACACATTCCAGAATAAAACTGGTGATATCTTATACATATCCTGTCCTATTCTGACATGTATGGCCTTGCTGTTGTTATTTCTGCCTCTGTCTCATTTATTACAATGAGACTGAGCCTTGTAAGGGCAGGGACCGAATTCTATTCTTCCCCAAATCTCTGACCCACGGTCACACAGGATGTATTTGGTGAGAAAATGAGCGGATGTCTGTTATGACGTAGCCTGTGGTTCAGAGACTTCATCCTCTCCCACGTCTCACATTGAATCAGGCAGCAAGACTCTAGACTTCTACATGATCCATCTCCCCCTCCAACTCCCTTGCCAATGCCCTGATTCTCACCTTTATCCTATGTCCAGTTCCTACAGCAAACCCCAAACTCTATCCTGAGCTTCCCAGCTCACCCAAAGTTGCTCTAGAAATGTGTTTGTTGATTGGCTAAAACATAATTACAGGGAGAACGCATCAATTCCTTCATTCTACTTTTACCGATCAATTTCTTTATGTCCTTAGGTTCTGCAAGCTGTTTGACACCCCATGTTGTCTCCTTATCCACTCATCTGAGGTCTCAAAAATTGTAAAATGATATGGAGATTCATTTGCAAAAAAAGAAATTGACTTGAAAATCCAATTATTGGTAACACCCCTTGTGTGAAAGGATAAAATATATATTGATGACACTTGAATCTGTAAATATGGACATTTGTGATCAGATTTTTGTCCAGTTCAGTCCATATTTTTCAAAAGATTCATTTTTTCTTGAAAATACAGTTCTGTGGGGCAAGAAAAAGACTTTGATTTGATTTTGACATTTTTATTACCTTCTAACTGTGAGTTTCTGTTTCCTAAGACATTTTTTATTTCATTTACAGTGGATCTTGGATCATGTTATTCTGACTCTAGAGCTCTGTAACTCTTTTACAGAGTGTTTCTTTTAGATGCCATTTTCAAAACCTTTTTTTTTATATTTTTACATCATTTTTCATTTTTGCACAGTGTATGCTTTTTCATCTTGGTTATAGTCCCCATACAATTCCCACCCCCTTTATTTTGACCTAATCCCTCCTCCCCCCACACCTAGTGTGTCTGGTTTATTTTGAAATGCTATCAATCTGTCTAGTGAGACAAGTTAATCATTTGGCTGTTTTTAAGCTCTCTAGATTGTTACCATTGAAAAAAAATTGAAAAACAAAGCAAGAAATTCTGTGACTGAAGTTGGCACTTTTCTAAGTGACTGGCATTTCACAGATAAACTCTATCCTTTTATTGAAGTGCCCTCTATTACTGGCTTACTGATTTTCACCATATTGCAGAGGTGAGGCATAGAAGCTTGTCTGGTGGCCCTGAACGCCAGCTAGAGTTTCTTTTGTACAGAGTATCACTATTCAACTCTCCTGTTTGCCACTGGCCCTCGGCAGTGAAAACTCATCCAATATTCCTCCCATTTCCTCATAAATTTGTTCTTACAATGAATTTACGTGAGGAAATTACAAGGCCATTCGCTCATGAAATCAACAAACATCTATTAATTATGTGCTATGTGCCACATACATTTCTAATTGCTTTACATATACTAATTCGTTTAATTCTTACCACAAACCTATGAAGTATGCATGGATTTCTTCTACATTTTAGATGCAGAGAAATTGAGGCACATGAAAGTTAAGTCTCTTAACAAAAACATAGAGCTAAAATTGGGATTCATATTTTATCAGTCTGCCTAAAAAGTTCTTGCTCTCGTTCCACAAGTAACAAGTTGCCATGAAACCTCTGAGAATGCAGCAACTAACCAAGTTTCCAGGTTGTGGGGGAAGGACTTCAGACAGGTAGAACAGAGCAAGAGATGTTTGTTCCTTGATGAACTTTCCAGTTAATCCCTTTAAGCAACTTGTTAGCATATACTGAATTATCTGGAAAGAAGATGCACTATAAAAAAAAAAATGCACATATCTGCAAAAGCGAATTATATATCCAAGAACTTGGAATACCGATATAAGCATAATAAAAATCACGCATGATTCTATTCATTTTATATGCTTGTGAAATACTCTTGGATTTATTTTACACTCTGTCAGACATATGTATATAATTAATTAAAATGTATTTAAACTGGCCATCATTCAGAAGTTTCTCAAGTTTCTTGGAGGAAGGATCTAGGTTTTTAAGACAAGTTATTGCTCTGACTCTGAGTCTGAACATCTTTTATTTTGCAAGTATTTCTGACCATTTAAGAAGGCCTTTCCTTTCTAAGTCAACAAATAACCCCCAAAATAACTGAGCTCCTTGTTCTGCAGAGTCAGACTAAACCATCTCAGATTTCTACAAGTTTGAAAAAAACACTCCCCCAAGTGAACTTTCTTTTACCAACTGGGATGATATTTGCTCAATCTTGGATTGCCCCCTTGTGGTTTATTCAACTTATGACTATTTCTGGGCTACAAATAGGTAGCTCCTAGTCCCTGGATGGTTGTTTTTAAGTTTTGATGCTTCTACTCCTTGCTTTTGCACAGGGGCACCACCAAAAACAGCATTTTGAAATGGAAAGTAAAGAATGTGCAAAGTGTCCCAGATGTTCAGTGATCCAGACACGCTCTTGAAAGCGTTTCCAACATCCCGAATTCCCCAACACCCCAGATCCTCCCCAACATCCTGATTCTGTCCAACACCCCGATTCCTCCTCACCACTCGCCACTCACCATTCTGTCCCCATGTTTCTAATTTCTTTTAGGGACTTGTGGCAAAACCCTTCAAATCTGTGTTCTTGGTTTTCCCTTTTGTACCATAATGCAAACATTTCTTTGTCTACTTGCACCATGGGACTGGTTCACATGCAGTTGACAAGGGCCCACTTACGTCAACAATCCACTTGAGTCACAGTGCCAGGTAATCTAGGGATGTGACAATGACTGACAAGCAAAAGTATACCTTGAAATTGTCAACAAATCTGTTGGAAACATCTGGGCAGGAGTTCCACACCCTCATTCACAAAAACAAGTCACCACTCTAGAGCATCAGTCCCAGACTTCCCAGCTCCTTCTGAGCAGCTATGTTTGTAACACGCTGGTCCAAGAACTTCAATATCATCCAAAGAGAATGACAAATCTTAGAGGTGCTACAATCAGGGGAGAAAGTGCTACAATCAGGGAAGCCAAGCCAGTGTCACGGACTTGCTCTCCACTGAATGCCAGCTCCTACCCCATGCACTAATCAGACAAGAATGAGGAAACTCAGTGCCACACAAGGCACCACTCTCTACAACCTTCTTCAGTAAGCAAAAGCTAGTAATTGGCTTGACTCAATAAGTTAGAGTACAAATACTTTTTTTGATAAAAGAACACAGTTGATAAGAAGTTTAATAATAGCATTTATACCACCTGTATGAGACAAACCCAGCATTATTGAGCAACTCAACACCCCTTGTGTGTTAGTGTCCATCTTAAATAGCTTAGCTAAAACAAGGAAGGTGGGATGGAAAAGGGGGGAAGGAAGTTCACCAAGGAAATATATTTTCACAAAGTAAAATGGTTGAATGAAGGGAATTTTAAGGAACAGACATTTGCCTTTATTTGAATTTTAAAGGAAGAATTAATATCACAGATAAAATGAAGACGAGTGAAGAAGAGGGGATACTTATATACGTGAAAAATAACATTAATAAAATGGGACTAGTAATTTTTTCCCAGCATAGTCGTTGGGAGAATTGGATATAGTAAATATAAACTGATAAACTGACTAGTGAATTGTCCAGCACGTTAGTGGGGCCCATTCATGTATTCATTCATTCAGAAAATATTTGTCGAGCACCTATTATGTGCAAGG